>NC_056748.1:256798461-256890961 GCF_019279795.1 Protopterus annectens | reverse complement strand
TGCTGAGTCCATTCTTGATCATAACTACAAATACATCTCACCTTAACATCTGTGAATAAGGTATATTTTTAGTTTAAAAAGGGGGATGACAGCTACATGCATGCAGCAAATAATTTTTACTTAAAGACTTACAATGTAAAGTTGTGTCAATAGTGCCATCCAACAATTTTGTCACTGAAGCATCCAAATAATCAATATTAAACAAATTACACTTGGCTGCAAATTTAAGTCCTCGTGTCACTATCATTAAGATGATGTTGAAATTATATGAACTCATCCACATCACTGTCCCCAAAAAAATAAATAAATAAACATTATCTAAGAAATGTCTCCACATAACCAACTCTGAACTAAACAAATTGTTATTGATATCATAAACAAACAATATTTCAAAATATCCAACATATAAGTCAGCCTATGTAGAGGCAAATGTAGCCCTCATCGCAATACCCCTTAAATGCAAAGCGCATTTGATATCAAAATAACTTTAATTTATAACACAAAAGAAATGTCAGCAGAAATTAATTGAATTATGAAGGATATGAATCTATCATGTCTAACTAATATTTCATAGCCTGAATACCCTAAAATGGGGTACAGATGTACAAAGACTTTCAAAATCTAAAGTGCATAACCAGGTCATGCTGGATACCTGATCATCCATCAATGACAAAAACTCAGTAGTATCACATAGTCTGGCATGGCATATTCCAAAAGAGGTTTAAAATAAAATTCCAAAATATATATATATATATATATATGTGTGTGTGTGTGTGTGTGTGTGTGTGTGTATGTAGAGAGCGAGAGGGATAATTACCTCTCAAATCATATCATGTTGGTCCAGTAATAGACGGCTGCTGGTAAGCATCAGGCGATTCCACTAAGTGCAATTGGGCTGGCAACAGAAGGGCTAGACATAGAATAGCCTTAGTGAGAATAGAAATGATACACTGAACCAATTTAGGCAGTAGGCACAGAAGATATGAGGGGTAGAGAAATAACACAGCTGTAAAACTGTACTAGGTGAGGCAAAAATGCACTACCACTGATGGAAAGTACAGTTGTGTACACTTACCATAAATGTAGATGTTCAAGTGTATTCACTGTTGCAGTCATCACACTTGGGATATCTGCCTGCAGGTAGCCCTCAGTCGGCCCGAATACCAGAGATTTAGTATTTCTGTGTCAGTTGCTGTCACTCCAGAACTGACGTCAGGTCGTCAGGGGTATAAAAACAGGCAGCTGATGCCATTACATCTGTCTTTCTTGCCCCAAATGTCAGGAGCCCCCCAATAGCGAGCTAAGCTATTGTGGGAGAAAACCACCACCAGTAAAAAGTAAATACCAATACCAATAATCCTATAAGGGGTGAGTAATAGACATAGAGAGGAGAGAGAGAGAGAGACAAGGGGGCTGGAGGGAGGGAAACCAGGACTGCAACAGTGAATACACTTGAACATCTACATTTATGGTAAGTGTACACAACTGTACTATGTTCTTTGTATTTCACTGTTGCAGTCATCACACTTGGGTTGATTCCCAAAGCTGAAGGAAGGGTGGAGGCAGTCAAGAAGAGTTGGGCTGGCTAGTATGCCCTGCAGGACTGCTGTTGCAAAACCTGCCTGGATTTGGAAAAGATAGGCAGATGGTAATGCTTGGTGAAGGTGTGTAAAGAACTCCAGCTAGCAGCTTCCAGAATGTCCCTGGTAGGGACTCCACTGAGGAATGCTGTACAGGTAGAAGTTGCCCTAGTGGAATGTGTTCTGACCCCCTAAGGGGTTGTTTTCCCATTGTGTTTGTAGCAGAAATAGATACAGTGTGCTAGCCATTTGGAAAATGCTTGTTTTGAAATGGCCTTGCCCCCTGCTCCTGGTGCAAAACTGAGTAGTAACTGGTTAGATTTCCTGAAGGGCTTAGTCCTATCCAAGTAGAATATTAGCTGTCTGTGCACATCCAGGGAGTGCAGCATCCTTCCCCTTTATTTTGAGGATTAGGGAAGAAGGTAGGCAAATGGATGGATTAGTTGGTTGAGAGCCACACTGGACACCACTTTAGGCATAAAGGAAGAGTTAGTCCTGAGGGAGACCCTGTCAGCATGAAAAATAATGAAGGGTTCCACAGCCATAAGTGCTTGTAGCTCAGTCACTTCTAGCTGAAGTGAAGGCCAGAAGCTAGGCTGTTTTCCAAGAGAGGAATTTTAACTTTGCTGATGCTGCAGGTTCAAAGGGGGGTAGCATGAGCTTTCCCAGTGCAAAGTTAACATCCCAAGCAGGGATGAGTGCTCTTCTTGGTGGCCTTAAGTTGTTTACCCCTCTCAGTAACTGTTTGATGAGAGGATGAGAGAAGAGAGGTGGTTCAGCATTGTAATGAGATGAGTTGAGATGGCAGAGGCATGGATCTTAATGGAGGAGAAGGACAGGCCTTTGTGGAGTAGATCTGCTAGGTAATCCAGGATTAGAGGTAAGGAGGGCAGTGCTGTGTCCTCTTCTTTAGACTGAATCCAGGAGCAATACCTTTTCCACTTATCAGCATAGGATTTCCTTGTACTGGGTCTTCTGGCTTCAAGAATGATGTCCGGCACCTGCTTGCTTTGGCTGGTCACTGGGGGAGAATTCAAGGAATAAGCCAGGCTGCAAGATTCAGGGTTTACAGTTGTGGATGCAAGATATGTCTTCCCTACTGAGTGAGAAGAGTTGGGATCTGGGGTAGGTGCCAGGGTGGCACCAGTGACAGGCTGCGCATAGTGGGTACCAGTGCTGGTGTGGCCAGTCCGGGACAATCAGTATTGTCCTTGGTCTGTCCTGTCTTATCTTGAGTAATATTCTTGAGAGAAGAGGCAGAGGGGGGAATGCATAGATTGAGAGGTTTTCCCACTAGAAGGATAGGGCATCCACTTTCCAGGCCCTGCTGTGAGGTGTCCTGGTGTGGAATTTGCTGAGCTGGTGATTGGAGGGGGAGGCAAAGAGGTCCACCTCTGGGGTTCCCCATTTCTGGATTAGAAAGCTGAAGGTGTTGCGTTCTAATTGCCACTCATGTGGGTCTGGGAGATTTCTGCTTAAGCTATCTGTCAGAGAGTTTTGTTTGCCTGGCAGGAATTGAGCTTGCAGATGAACATGCATGTCCAAGGTGGTGTTCCACAGGGTTATGGCTAGCCTGCAGAGTGGGTTCCCCCTGCTTGTTGATGTACCACATAACTGTGGTGTTGTCTGTTTTTATTAGCAGGGGTCCTGGTGAGAGTAGCAATCTGGAAGCTGTTAGAGCATGCTGAACAGCTAGCATATCTTTTTAGTTGATATACAGATTAATTTGACTTGGGCTCCAGTGGCCCTGAATGCACTTTTCATGCAGGTGTGCACCCCAGGCATAGTCTGATGCATCTGTGGCAAGGGTCTGGGTGGCATGGGGTTGAGTAAAGGGAAGTCCCTTGTTGTGGTTGCATGCTACTGCCCACCAAATAAACTCTGTCCTTAGGCAAGGTATGATGGGATTCCAGGTCCTGAGAATGTTGGCACCAAAGACTTTTTAAGTACTATTGAAGTTTCCTCATATGCAGTCTGGCATATGGAATTAGTAGGATGCAAGAGACCATAAACCCTAGGGCCTGCAGGATTTTCCTTGCAGATAGCTGGGTTCTGGTGGCCATTTGAGTGAAGTAGCCTGTCAGATAGGCTAGTTTTTCTGGAGTAAGGAATGCCATCTGGGATGTTCTGTCCAAGTTTGCTCCCAGGAATACAATCTTTTGACTGGGGCAAGTTTTGATTTCTTTTCGTTGATAGTGTACCCCAGTGAGGTTAGAATGTTCTTTACAAATGTCAGGTGCTGCAACATCTGTTCCTGACTGTCTGTCTGAATCAGGCAGTCATCCAAGTATGGGTAAATTTTAATTTTCCTCTGTCTACAATAGGCAATGGCTGGAGCCAGTCATTTTGTGAAAACTCTGGGAACAGTGGATAAGCCAAAGGGAAGTGCAGAGAACTGATAATGAGTAGATCCTGCCCTGAAACATAGGTATTTCCTGCATGAATCCCTGATAGGGATGTGCACATAGGCTTCTTTAAGGTCTAGGGTGGCTAACCAGGCATCTTTGGACAGCAAAGGAAGAAGCTACTGAAGGGTGAGCATTTTGAATTTTGGTACCACCAGGAAGGTGTTTAGAATGGAAAGATCTAGGATTGGTTGCCAAGTGCCCTCTTTTCTGGGTACCAGGAAAAGTCTGGAATAGAACCCTTGATCTATCTGTTCTGTAGGAACAGGTTGAATTGCCCTTATGGAGAGCAGGGATTGAACTTGGTTTTGTGCTTCTGCCCACTGGTTTGGAAGAAGGACTGGGAACCCTTTTGGGGTTAGCAGAGAATGGAAGTAGAATTTGTACCCCTGGGATACAATGTTGAGGACCCATCAGTCTTTGGTGATGGAGGTCCTGTTTTTGCATGATGGGCAAATTTTCCTCCTAGGGTCACAAGCAGTTGGGCAGAGGTGAGGAGTGGAGTTGAGAAGTCATTGTGAATTCTTTCCATAAGGGGTGGTTTAGCACTCTCTGTTTTTGAAGTGGAGGCACTCCATTGCTTAGATCTCTGCATACCCTGAGACTGTAGTCTGGGGAGGTCTGTTTTCCCTGGGTCTATTTTGAGATGGCCTTGAGGGGTCTGGAAAGGACCAATGTTTTGAGGGGCAATCCTGCTGCATCCAGGAGGCTGCAGTTGCAAGAAATCTTTGACTGTCTGCATAAATTTAGCTTTTTTTAGAACCTCTTCTGCTTTGGTGCCAAACAGATTGTCCTTGTTCAAAGGAACGTCTAGTAATTTTGATTTGAAATGGTCTGGCAAGGTCTGCTCCTTAAGCCAAGCATGCCTTCTCAGTACAGAACCAGTGACTGCTGCCCTGCAGGATGCTTCTAGGGAGTCAAAGCCACATTGCAAAGGGGTGGAGCCTAGATGGCAAACAGATAAGCAGCATTTTTAGAGCTCCACAAAACAGTACTAGAAAACAGGGAAACAATTATTTTCATTAACCAGAAATAGAAAAAAAATATTAAGGAATGTAAGAACTACTCTTCCAAATTTCAAGAACTATTATTGAGTTTTTCCTGTCAAAATATTCTGGAGAACAACACAGCTGTTTGGTAATGGCCAGTTTAAAGAATTTTCACTCAGAAACCACACTGAAGAAGGAGATACAACTGATGTCTGCCACATTACATGAACTGTCATTGAAAATGGATAGATTCACTGATAATTTGGAAAGTCTCAAGGAAAACTGCCAAAAGCAAACAGATGTACTAAAAGAAATACTGCAGCAACAACAAAGTAAATTACTTGATACGGAGACATCACTAAATGATATAGATGGAAGACTCAAACAAGAGGAAAATCAGACAGAATTCTTACTTCACCAAAATAACTGGCCACTTAATAAAGTGGATGATTTATAGAATAGGGAGGGGAGAACTAATATAAGAATATTTGGCCTTCCAGAAAAAAACTGAGGGAGAAGACATCATCACCTTTTTAAATTTCTGGCTACTTGAAGTGCTTGATTTAAAAGAGGGATTATCAAATGGAATAGAAAGAGCTCACAGAGCCATAGGAAAATCTATACCCTCTTCACCTAATGCACCACCAAGATCAATTGTGGTAAAGTTCCTGTCCTTCTTGGATAAAGAGTTCACTTTAAAAACAGCCTGGAGAAAAAGTCCTATAAAATATAAACAGAGTCAGATCAGATTTGACAATGATTATTCTGCAAAAGTGTTAGAAACAAGGGAAAAAACTTGGCCATTAGTGAAACTTCTCAAACAAAATAAAATAAAAGCGCAAATGGTATATCCTGCTAGAATCAGAATTTTCTATTCAAATGACTTGAAAACCTTTAACAATATTGAAGAAGCTTCTACCTTAATCAAGAATAATAATATCATCAAAATTCCTGAAGAAATGGACTGGACTGTTTCCACCAACTTGAAAAGATCTCCAGAAAAAAATACTTGGTCTGATGTAAGGAAAAAGAAACAAAGAACTGATTCTAAAACTACACAGTCTTCCAAATCTCTCAAAGAATCAACAAAGATATAGACTTCTGGACTTTACCTCAAAATGTATGTATTTTATCTATTAAATTGCCTATTACACTCTGAAATATTTATACTTTTTCTTAAACTTATACTTCATGCAACATAGTCATCACAAGTCTAGTGGTTGTGTCTGATAATGTTAAATGGTTTTATAACTTAGAATGACTTCTAAAAATATAGTTGCATCACATTCACAGGCAGTAAGGAAAACCAGATTCAAATGTTATCTTTCACTTTAGCATAATTAGTTATATGTAAAGGAAGAATAGAGACAAAATATACACAAATGTTTTTTCTCATCTCCCTTTTTATTAATAGTATATTTAGTTCACCTCATTGTTGCATAATAGGAATTGAAAAATTGTAATCATAGTTTAGTTTTTGCGGCTTACTGACTTCACTACACTTCAAATTCCCATTTTAAAAGTAACATAGATATCCATATTTTTAAATGTGGAAAAAAGAGTCACTATAAACAGAGTTCCGTTACTGGGTTCTGACAATGCTGTTATTTGAAACATTCTGGTGCACTAGTTAGAGCTTCCCTTGTCTGCTATGAAAGATTTAAGATAGAAATAGTCAGTTAAGGAATCCCCTGCTTGTATGTTGTTAGGTAGCACTTGTAGTGTGATATCAGTTGCACAAGCAGTATATTTTAAGCTCATTTAACATGGTCTTTGTATTATTAAAATCTATAAACCCTGACTTCTTTTAAATAAATAAAAAGAATATGTGTGAAATCAGTGACAGAGTAGCTGTTTTTCATGTAGGTAACACAAAAAAGAAGAATTTACAGTAACATTGAATAACATCCAATTGAAAAAGTAATAGAAGCATTACAGACTACATTGTTACACTTGAAGTAAACACAGTCCTTTCTTACTTCTGAATTATTCCTACCTAGGCTAAAAGATACACTATGCTATGGTGATCCAGTAAAATGACATGTCTGATAGTTTTGTAAGCATCTGTTACAGTGTTGCAAGTGTAAATAGGAAAATATGTGTGTGAGATGCACACATCAGCTGCAGTTGTGACATACTTCTGTGCACATAAGTAAAATTAAGACAGGTTTTAGACATATTATACTGAATACTTCATTAACCTGGTAACAGAAATCATCTAATTTCAGCAGCCACAAAGGGACTTATTACTTGTACTTATAACTCCTGCTTATTTGAATATAAGGTGTGCATTGCTTTATTAGATAACATAGTAAACCCTGTACTGTGCAGTGTTATTTTCCTCTGCTCACACTGCCTAGACATGTTCAATTGAATTGATTAAGTAGTAAATAAATAAATAGTGAATACAGTAGATAGTAAATTACTGATTACTCTCCTCACCCTTTAGTGCTTTCTAATCTTTGATAAGTGGGGTTCAACCTTCAGTAAAGTGGTAAAGATGCTGGTAATTAGCCAAAATTCTTACACCAACATGCATGTAGTTGTTTAACTGCACTACTAAATTGTGTGGGCATGTGTACTTATTTTCTATGATGAACAGTTGATTTATTTCCAACAAAGCTTAAGCCATGGTTCTATAACTCATAAAATTGGCATCTCAGACAGTCTTGTGAGTGCCTGTTGATGTATTGTGGGACTTGCCTTGATGACGGGGAAGTACTGGGAAACCTATAGTAAAATTGCACATAAATTAGCATAATAAAGTAGTTTACATGTCATTCATTCTACCAAGAATTGTTTGAATTACACATTTACAGACATAGGTTGATAAGAAACGCAAATCCTAAATGATATTCTGTATGCTACACATCTGGTTAAGGCAGGGATTTATAGCATAAACTACCTTTAATCCTTCAGACATTAGTTGTATAGCTGACTATTATGCAGCTGATATTTTTACTGAATACTGACAATTGTTTAAATAATAAGGTTATCAGTTTCTTAGTGAGATGGTTGTTAAAATTAGTTCACCTTGGAATTTCATGTTTAATTCTTTAAAGTAAAGGGCCCATGAGAAAATGTCTTCATGGTCTGCTTTTGCTACTGCTTCAAGTAGTAAAATAAGACAGATTTGTAAATTGTAATTCTTGATGAGAAATTCAAATAGAACACGAATTAAATAGATATGAGATAGAGCGATTTCTTAAGGCACTGTTCAGCTTAGGTTTTGTATTTTTTAGAGTGTCATTACTTTTAACAATTTAATAACAAAGAAGGGAGCCTGCCTACTCTTGTATCTTGCTGCATGACACAGTCTGTGATAAACACTCTTATTATAATGGTTCTAAGGAACTGTGGCTGTGCAGAACAGCTTCAGTAATGCTCTTCCTTGACTAGCATTTTGTTCAATATTCTGTGATGATATTCTCATAATATGAATTGATATTATAACTATGCATTAGTATTAAGAAGTTTATAAATTGCTCACCCACATGGCCACTTATCAGGGGAAATTGCTTCTGTTTCATCATCAGTGAGTGATCACTATGGTCTAATGTTGTCTTTATTCATTTTTTTCTTTTAATTTGTCACAACTACATTCATGGGTGGACATAAAATAAACTGAATCTGGCTATGCTTTTATTTGTCTCTAACTGAAAGCATGTGAGTGATATGTAGAGATTTATGACATGTATTGTTCACTCAAACATATTTACATTATCATCTCTAGTGAACACAACTCTAAGGGTCCATTCTATGGACTACATAGTTTTTGTAGTATGATTCAAGTGTTCTGAGTAGACCTGTCTGTATTTATCTTCACTTATTGATACATTTCTAAATCTACTTCACTCGTTTATATTTTTAGTGTGTAGGAGAGTGTTTATCTGACATAATCATTAGTATATCGGTCATATCAGAATATTGGAGACTATTAATATGTATATATACTACTCTCAGGCTAAAGAGAACTAATGTTAAGCAACATTTACTGTGTTATAAATGAGATTTTACTTTATGAATGTTTAAGTAGTGCATGATAGGATGATTATATTCTGAAAAAGAAGTCTAATCTAATTAAAATTAAATTGTATTACCAAATCAATACTTATTCCATACATTATGTTAATTCATTATTAATAGCTATATAGGGAAAATAATAACTAATATTGTTAAATCTCCAAAATAAGAGAAAAGGTGTACTGGAGCTTGAAAGGGGTTAGTTTTTTTTCTTTCTTTTTTCATGAGGGAAGTTATGGTAGGCAATCTGTTAGATTTATTCTCATCTAGCAGATTGGAAGTGTATTTCACTTCATGTACATTAGAGGGTTTACAAAAATATGTATATACTTGTTGTTATATAAGCAATTTCGGCATTTTTCTTTTTTTATTGGCCTGAACTAAACTCTATTTTAAGTAATTTGACCAAAATTAAAATATTGACTACAATGAGAATTATTAACACAGTAGTTACATATTTTACATTTGGTATGGTATTACAAAATATAATACAAATCAAATATGATGTAAAGTTAAATACTGAGAATGGACTTGACTATTTTATCCTTAAACAATCAAAGGAAAATATCTAATTTATTAAGATATATGAAATTAAATAAAGTACAAGTAGTATTTCTTCAAGAGACTCACTTCAAAACAAATTATACCCTTAGCTGGAATCCTAATGAATATATGATCTTATCTCACACTTCATATAAGAAAAAGACTAGGGGGACTTTAATTTTATGGAAAAAAATGTCACTATGCCTCACATCATTTACAAATATGAAGATAAAGAAGGACTCCTAGCCAAAGTAATAGTAAAATATAACAATAGACTCTGGACATTAGTAAATATATATTGATTTCCAGGTATTGGGGTTGGGACAATAAGAAAACACATGGATCTAATAACTAGAGTATATAAAGGAAATTTGATTTTGGGAGATGACTTTAATTGTATATTGAATAAATCAGAGACCACAAGCAAAAGAAATGTACATGTAAGTTCTATAGGGAAGCTACTTAAGAAATGGGAAGAAAGTTTAAATCTAATTGATACATTTAGTTATAAGGAGAACAATTCATTATTATTTTCACACCAAGACCAAAGATTTGGGACACATGCAAGAACTGATAAAATCTTCATATCTCAAGAGCTACATTCAAAAATCATAACATTTTCCATAATCCATTGTCCCTTTTCAGACCATAACTCATTAATTCTCAAAATACATACAGATTATAAGAAATTAATTTTTATGTCAATAATAAATAATCCAGTTTACATTACAAAATTAAAACAATTTAAACCTTGGTTAGATTCAGAAGTACAGTTCTTTTTAGATGTAAATTACACTACTGAAATAAATGTAATTAATCTTTGGGATACCTTGAAAGCCTATCTAAATGGAAAAAATATTTCATGGTATAAAAACAAGCTAAAACAGTGGGAATCAGAATTATGTAACATCCAAAAACAAATTACAGATCTCACTATTAGTTCATCTACTTACACACAACATAATCATAAAAAACATTGGAAGACTTAAAAGATATAATGAAATCCTAACTCACAAAACTAATATAGCTCTAGAAAGGTTAAAACTTAGTTCCTATGCAGTATCACCCAAACATATGCATAATTTAGCAATAAGATTAAAAAAAAATTTGATTGAAAATAATATTACAAGTATTATACATGAAGGAAGGGAAAAAAAAACAAAAAGTTTTCGGATATAAACGATATACTAGATGCATTTAAATATTATTTCTCTGACCATTATAATGATACTTCACATATAACTAATACATCAAACTTAGACCTGAAATTAGTAAAGTTAAGGTGATACTAGAAAAGTTAAAGTTAGACATTCAAAAACAAATATCTCTAAAAGAAATTACTCAAAAAATCAAGGAAAGTGAAAGTAATAAAACATTGGGAATTGATGGAATAATTACTGAATTGTATAAGATAATTCCATCTTCAGTAATATCATTGTTTCACAAAACTTTGAATTAAATTCTAGCACAAAACACAACTCCAATTTCATGGAGATACTCCTTAATTGCACCCATTATAAAAGAAAACAAAGACGCTTTACAGTGTAAATCTTATAGACCAATATCTTTAACAATGATTATAAAATCTTCATGTCAATATTAGTTAGTAGAATTAAAAAATTATTGACACACATAATAAATGAGGATCAAACAAGATTCCTTTATAAAAGACACACACATGACAGTATACAAAGTATTCTAACACTCATAGATTTTCTAAACAGAAACCACCAAGAAGCTCTAATAGGAGCTTTGGATATAGAAAAAGCCTTTGATTCATTGAGCTGTGATTTTCTTTTTAAGGCTGTTTGACTTCCCTACTAATTTTATTACGCTAATAAATAATATTTATAAAAAAACAATTTGGCTTATGTAAAACTTGGGCCATTTACTTTGAAGGCTATTGAAATAACCAAAGGTAAAAAGCAGGGATGTCCGATGTCTCCCATCCTGTTTGCCTTAGGAATTGAATTATTTGCCTCATTAGTATGCCACAACTCTAATATATCAGGCATAGATATATATGGTCAATGCAATTCAAAAATTATGTTATTTGCTGATGATGTTTTACTCACGTTATCTGTCTTGGAGAAATCAGTACAAAACCTAGATGAAATAGTGGAAAGGTTTTATCATATTTCCGGCCTTAGATTTAACAAGGGAAAATCTAATTATATACATTTGAATAAAAAGAGAGAATTTACCTTAACTACAAATTGTGTGATAGGAAAACAAGTTCCCATAATAAAATATTTAGGAATAACACTATGTGATAATTTGGAATCTACATTAGCCACAAATTATAGCAACATAATTAATAAAATAAAAATGTTAATAGTAAGCTGGAATAAAATGTTCTTGATATTTGAAGACAGATTACAAATAATAAAAATGACAATGCTTTCAAAAATTAATTACATTGCACAAGCTATTCCTATAGTACCTAACAAGAAAATCTTGAAAGTAATAAAATTCTATTAAACTTTCTTTGGTATCCAAAAAAAAAATAGAATAGCCTATACACATCATATTACATCTTGGGAAATGGGTGGAATTAAACTTCCAGATCTAGAATCATACAGAAAAGCTTCCATATTAAAAACTATCATTAACTGGATAGATCCTAATTATTCTTCAACATGGAAAACATTGCACACTATTATTTTTCTAAATGAAAATAAAATAATTAAAAATTGTATATTAAGTGAACAAAATAATAGGATGTGGCACATATTGACTGTAAATATTCAATATAATATAACAAAACCAACAAACAAATTATATAAATAATAGTTACAATTTATTCAGAAGATTTATATTTACTAACACGGATATTAAGATTTGGCTAGATTAGATAATACCCTTTAGCTCTATAAAGAATTTCTTCAATAAAATTCATAACGTTATCTTAACTAGATGGGAGGGGAAAAACTTCACTCGTTGGCAACATTGTATAGAGAATCAAGTAGTATTAGACATTCAACAAATTCAGAATAAATATGACATTCCATCAGCAGAATGGTTGATCCTGCAGGGCATATAATCATGTGTTAAGAATCTTAATAGTAAAATTATTAATTCTCCTTAAAAAACTAGTCCAGATTTGAGAAGTCTAATATCTGAAGTTATTTATGACAATTATAATTGGACGAATCTAATTTCAAAATTATACAAAATATTGATAACATATAAAACTAACCCTAATGCAAGATATTGGAATTTCATAGCAAAAGGATGTCACACTAATATATCAACTGAGAGTAAAACAAATCTTTTATGTTCTGTTAACTTAACATTTAATTTACAAGTATGGAAAATATTTACATGGAAATATATTCACAGGGCATTTATTACACCTGATAAACTAGCCAAATTCAATTCACTTGATAAATCCATTTGTTGGAGATGTTCTTCAAACTGTAAAGCTGATTGGTCTCATATATTTTTTGATTGTATTAATATAAAAAAAATCTGGGAAGAAATTACTATTTTTCTCCAAGCTATATTCACAGATACCTTTATTTTAACCAAATCTTTAGTCCTCTTAAATGTTAATGATACTATTGGAATGAATAAAAAAGATCTATACTTACTTTGGTCCATACTAGCTGTGGCAAGGAAATCTATAACTAGATAGTGGAAGTCTTCACAAGAACCTACTCTGGAAGAATTCTTGAGATTGATGGAAGAAACAGTGACATTAGAAATCAAAGTGAAGGAATCAAGAATTTCACCTAAAACATGGGCAAACAATCCTTGGGAAAAATGTAACTCTTATTGAGACATTAAAAATTAACCCTAAATAATTAATGTGTAACTTTATACTTTATTAATTGAATATTATACATTTTTGTTACTAATTTCATATATTTTATTTTTTTTTTTCCTCCTTGGTTCAGGTCAATTGTAAATAGTGTATATAAAGGTTTATAATACTTGTTTATTGATGATTGTATTGTTAAACATTATATTTGGAAAATAAAAAATTATTTGAAAAAAAAAGCCATATTGCAAAGTATGCTTACTGACTTGGCCTGCAGAATGCATAAGCTCTTGTAATTTTTTATTTTTTGCATAGTCTGTAAAGGTAGCTACTTTTTGTTTGATAAGTTCCATAATATGTTGCTGGTACTTCAGCATGTGAAACTGACAATTCAATGCCCTAATGGCGAGGGTTGCAGAGGTGTATACTTTTTATCCCATCGGTCCGAAGGGGTGGAAATCTTAGCTGTGGTTGCTTTTATACCTTTAGGCTCCTGGGAGATGACCTCTGGGTCAGCAGTAGGATTTTTGAAAAGAAATTTGTGAGTGTCAGGAACTCTGTAGTACCTGTCTGATTTCCTAGGAGCAGGAGGTAAAGTATCAGGAGTTAGGCTGGATTCCATAAAGACATCATCCACAACATTTAGAACTGGAGGTATAGCTAAAGGCCTATGTTGTGGCAAATCTAAAAAAAATTTCTGAGTCTCTTTTTGGACTGAGGATAGTCTTGGCATTCCCAGTGGAAATGCTCTCTTAAAGTATGTAGGGTTTCACCAAAGAAAAATCCTCTGAAGGTGAAGCAGAGGGAATGGATTCCTCTGCATCTGAATCCTCATAAGCAGATAAAGGCATGTCTTCATATTCAGAAAGCTCAGAGTCGTCGGACTCTTGGTCTGTTAAAGCTGCAGGGGACAGGTCTCTTTTCCTCTTAGCAGGGGAAGGCTGGCTTCCCCTAATCAGCATAATCAGGTCTTCTTCCATTTTAAGCACTTGATGTTGTGGCAAGGAAGCAGGTGCCTGAGATTGGGTTGTCATTTTTTTAGGTATAGCTCGTACTCTTGGCCTTAGAAACTCAGTAGTTTTAGACAGAACGGAAGACGCAAAAGAAGTCGTCGGTTTTTGTTTTTTGTGTCGAATGTTGGTAGTGTCAAGAACTTCCTCGGAAACCAGTGCCTGCACAGCGGCTCTGGACCCATCCAAGGTAAAGACATCCGCAGGCTCCGTAGTCAAAGAAGAGTCTCGCGGCATACCAGACTCTGAACAGGTCTCGGTAGTGGCCTGCAAATCCATTGAAGCAGGCATCAGGGGCTGTGAAAGTACCTCACTGAGTACTGTCGAACTGGGGACTAGCTTAATGGAAGCGTTGTCAGCAATTTTGGACCTGTGCGGTCTGTCTCTGTCTTTATCCTTACATTTTTTCAGAAGATCAGTAGTCGGATGGCTTTCCAAAGCCATTTTGGAATACAGAGATCGAGAGCGAAAGTATTTAGCGACAATAAGGGCCCAGCGATGAATACTTTGGGCGTTGAACAAAGCACAAAACTGGCAGCGAGGTATGTAGTGGTCTGGGCCTAAACAGGTGATGCAGTAAGAATGGAAATCTCGGTGTGATATTTACTTTCCACAAGCGAGGCAATTGTTAACTTTTTTCTGACATCAGTTACAGCAGGAAAAAAGGATCCCCAATGGGGTACTTAGCTTTAGAAGACTTCTGGATGATTCAATTCAGAAACGAAAACTCAGGTAGCGGCCGGCCGACCGGCACTCATGCGAATTGCTTCTGCTTCTGGCTCCTCAGCAAGAGACTGATGTAATGGCGTCGGCTGTCTGTTTTTATAGTCCTGATGACCTGACGTCAGTCCTGGAGTGACAGCAACCAATGCAGAAATACTAAGTCTCTGGTATTCAGGCCGACTGAGAGCTACCTGCAGGCAGATAACCCAAGTGTGATGACTGCAACAGTGAAACACGAATAATATCTACTCCTTGAACCTACAGATAAAGAACTGCACAGTATTTTGATACAGTGTACAATTACAGTATAATAACAGTAGTAGGAGGACTAAACAGGTAGCACAAGAACATACTGAGGGCTAAACATGTATAAAAAATTACACACACTGTTTTCTATATTAGCAAGCTCCGATTTCACCAAAAGTCTGACTGGAAGTTGTCTCGAATATCAGACAGCATGCACTACAAGGCTGAATTATCACCAGTAAGATGAAGACAGTTTGGCTCTAGTACTACAAGACACACATGTCAAAAAGTCAGCAAGTTCAAATGCCATATAATTACTTCTAGGATGTTAATAGGCTCTGGTATCACAATTACTGCTTCAGTAATTTATCAGACTTGGCTGGTACATACTTAGATGCAGCCTATTGTAGCTGCTGTAAACATACTTACTTTCAATAACTAGCTTAAATAGGCAGCAGTGGATGTTTTTCATGTTTTTATAAATATCTCACAAACAAGAAAACACACAGGAAATGTTTGCCATTGCATGAAAACTCAATTCTAAGTGAATAAAAGTGCATCAGATAGTGTTTGCCCAAGTTGTACAGTTTCCATGTTTTGAAAAAAAAAATACAATTTTGGATTTTTTCATTCTAATATATTAGAGTATTGCACCTGTGCAAATTCTGTGAATACACTGACTAGTCTTTATTGAAGAGCTTTTACTGAATAACATTGCTGTTTGCAATCTTTTACAGCATTTACTGCTCACAAATTTGTTTCACTTAAGTTTTTAACTTACTTTTGAGGAAAACATTTACAAGTCTAAGAATGAATTTACGCTGTGATATTCTGGAGCTGCTAGGTTTGAAACATTAATATACAGAGTTGCTTTGTTCAGAAATGTAGTCACAACAATGGTACAACAGAAAACACAGAAATAATAAAATAATATGAAGTAGTCATGCCTATCAGTGACAGGTATACTAGATTTTTGCTTTGCAACCCTGTTTCATTTAATGGATCACTACCAATACAAATCACCACCACAACTCAATGACATACTTCAGTGATGTGTGAAGTGCTGTTCTCAAACACTTTGTTTGTCCTTGTATTGCCCTTTACAAGGACTTGGAACGTGAGGAGTGCTTCCTTCATTCATGCTCATTCTCCAAACCACTCACAATCTACACCTCTCTGGGGGTCTGCAAGTTTTATTTTGTTTTTATCTTAACAAGCCTACTTTGAACATCATTTATTGATTCTGTCATATTTGTATTGTCAACTAACATGGTAAGAATTTGTTTTAAATTGTAAAATGATTAGGCATTTATAAAGTATTTTAAAATAAAATCTAATAAATCAGATATAATCCAGTTATGTGAATATCAATCATACATGTAAAATCATCAAAAAAGACTCATATCTACATTAAGTATAACACCCTCCTCCCACATACGTCTGGCAGTTAACAGAGTGGATTAAGGATATGATCTAAGTAGTACCCAGGAGAATGTTATCGCATTAAACAGACTTCTATATAACACAGGTACTGAAAATGTGCCTTTTCCTGACTAGGCTTGGCATTACAACACAAGAGACTCCTACCTGAATTGTGGGATCTGGTATCACCTACTGAATTCAGAAAGGCCTTTTCCAAACACTTGCACAAGAAAACTGAGTATACATGCTTTAGGGACAATGGTTAACCTCACCATTTGCTATCAAACAGCATACTACCTCCAGCAGAAAATTCATTGAGAAATGGTGAATTCTAAAAGTATACCACCTCCAGAGTGACAGTCTTTCTCTACTTGTTATCCTGAATGTCATCTTGCTTGGATATTGAAATACTGAAATTCCGACTGAACTTTACGTATATACAGCAATTATGAACAGCTTCGTTTTTACTGTTAACACTATCCCTGTAATGTTTTTCTGTACATAAGACTTTATATCAAGCAAAAAGGAACTGCAACAAACATATTTGTTGAATGATCCTTTGAAACATTTGATTTTGCATTTTTTCTTACATACTGTATGCTTCTTAAATATTTATGCTGACTGCTTTTGTTTCTGTATGTTCAGGCCAAGGCTGAAACGGGTCTTTGAACTAGGCCACCTACCCAGTTACCGAGAAATAAATAAATAAATTGGTTAGTGAACTGCTTCCTGTAGCTCTGGGTTTGATCCTCTCAGACTCTACTTGCCTACTATGTGACTCTGAACAAGTCACTTAATCGGAGTCTGCTTTTGGACAACTGGGAATCTGTGCTATGTTCCCTAATGGTACCCTGGACTGTATGCCTAGTAACTACATGTGAAGAGTGATCACGTGATTATAGAATAGGTAGTCCTACTCATACTCACTCAAAATTTCCTCAAAGAAAGAAGAAAGTTCTATGACAGGAGGTATTCGCATAACAGGATTTGTAGAAAAGATAAAAAAAAGCTGCATACATACTGACTAGGGGGCTCATACCATCTGAAGGAGCCTCAGCTGTAGTGATATGTGCAAATGTAACTGCATTTTGTTACTGTAGCAAGAATCATATTTATGATTAAAAAACAAGCAGCATTGTTCTGAAATAAGCAGGAAACCAATTCACAGTTTACAAAGAAGACAATTAATGCAATATACTTTGGTGGGCAGGGAGCTCTTCAAAAGGCAGATCCTTTTCAAGATACCATTTCTTAACAATTACTTTGTGAAAAAATGTACAGACTGCCCAGTACACATAGAACAGACCTCAGCAGCAAATTTATTCCTGAATCATATACTAGATGCTGCAGTCATTCTGCTGGATAAATAATGAAAAGCAGTGGTTTATTCTAGAAGATGTCCTGTCATTAATCCTAGAGGATGAAGGCAGCCAGAACCACAACATGGCAGAGGCAGAAGATACAGTACACAGGAACTGGGATAAAACATCCATGCCACCAAGTTGTACACAGCATATTGGCCACATAAGACGGACACATAGGGGAATGCAGGTGCCATATGGCAGATGCCAGATTGCAGAAGGCCATGGGAAAAAAACATCCACCCTTCAAGGATTTCTGGATTACAGCTCATCCACTGAATGGCTCTTGCATGAACATTCCCAGTGTTATAGAAAAAAGAATGACTGAACTGACGGAAATGCTCTGATGGCCAGCAAGAATAAGGAGTGATAACAGCCTCTTCAACAAAATGAAAGCAAACTAATCTCAACATATAAGGGTTTGAAGCACTGGTCTGCTGTCAAGCATCAGATATAACCAGCTCCTGAGTGTTGCAAGGGACAAGTTGGCATTTCACACAGCCAATAGAAATACATGGAACAGGGGTGGCCCTTGCATGTGTTAAAATGATAAAAGGTATCACCATTGAGGAATGCTGAGTTATACAGCAACTAAAATTGCTTTAATAATGTAGCAACTTGTACACAACCATTGATGTTGGTCAATAAAATTTACAGAACAATGGAAGGCAACTACCCTAAACCATACTGCCAAATACTGAGCAGGTATGGATGTTAAAACATATGTTTCTGCCTCATTCATAAGAGAGAAACTTTAACCAGGTATTTCTCTGGTTCATCAGCAGGGCATGTAGACAGAGTGAATGTACCTCTGAAAGTCTAACGAAGTAAAACAAGTATGATCACTTTAAGTTGCTCAAACTCCCCTTTAAAACATCACATTTTGTCAGTGAATAAAACTAGTAACCTATGAATATTCACTGGATAGGCATGTCATTCCTTATTAGACCACAAGGAAACTACATTAAAACAAGTTAATAACAGGTAGCTGCCTTTCTTTCAGTGGAAACCCCTGTACTCACAGAACAAAATGAGACAATTTAGTAAACAAATACTTTAATCCTCAATATGGAAAAAGTTCAACAAGTATTATGTCTCCAGCACTGGAAGGAGCCATCTAGTAACTCCATAACATGTCTACAACTTGTTAACCATTTTCATCTATTGATTACAGCACAGGAAACAGAGTCACAACACATTAGCACCCAAGCTATACATAATTCTCAGATCCAGAATAGCTTCCTCAAAGATGTTACACAACCAGACATCGAATTTCATAAACAGTCTTGCTTAAACTTTAAAATAATCAGAGAAAGAGAGGAATGTAGGATTAACACAAAAAAAAATACTGCCTTGTTACTTTAATACTGAAGCAGGAATATGAACTGTGTTGTCACTCTTCGAAAAAGTACATATTATACATTCAACAGCAGACATATTGATATTTCTGCACTCAAGTTTGTATTAAACTTTTCCAGTAGGAGATGTCTCATATTGCTCCCCACTGCTGACTTATGGCCTTACTATCTACATGATAAATAAAATTGATTGACAGCAGTATCTAAAAGAATATGAGCATCCAATTACATGCAACAGACTCCAGTTAGCTATTGTACTAGAAATGAAAAGTCATAGGCTGTCCAGGGAAGACGAGCATTGTCAAGGTTGAACACTAATGACACTAAGTCTCATATCGTCTACTAAGAGGCGATCTCTGCTTGACTTACAAAGCCATGTCTGACCCAGCTCTGTTAGAAATGCTACATCTAAAGAAATCACAATCCCACTGCACCACACACTCCAGAGACCTCAACTTCATTACCACAATCAACGGAACATGCTGGAGGGACAGGTTCATAACCCAGTGACGGCCCATGCTCTGGAATAGACTTCCCATACGTGTCAAGCAGAGCACCTCCCTGGCCCTCTTCAAGATAAATATTGATGAGTGGATGGGGAATAGAAAGTTCACCCTGGGGATCACTCCAGTGGCTCTACTTGATAGAGGAACTGGGAATTAATGTCAGGTGGCACGATGCCAGGGCACTTCTATCGGCTAGGCTTGTAAAGGCTCCAGAGCCTTTAGCCTAGTACACACCTATGAGCCTATGAACTGACTACTCTCAGGCACAGCCCAGGTGCATAAATCACAATTGCAGGGATCACTAATGACAATTAAAAAAATTTACAAATATACATAACGTAATAAAAAAGTGCAGCATATTCCATGATAAAGAAATAAGTTATGTTCTTACCATAATGTTCCATCTGTGGTGTCCATTTTCATTCCTCAACTGATGGGTTCAGATCTGATCTTTGGATCCAACTCGGCAGTTACTGAAGCTCATGGTAACCAAAAAACTCTTGAGCCCCACCCTTGCCCATAATGAATCAACCCTAAGCTACCTCAGATCTTATCTGCTGATTTTGCCAGAAGAAGAAATGTTTACCATGAATAAAGCTCAGTAAAGGAAAAAAACTATACCTGGAGCTCAATAAAAAGGACAATGATGTCCCTCTAACTGCTCATTCATCCAGACGTTTGTGAACAGAAAGGATGTGGATTGGTTGGCAGGAAGTTGAGGAAGAATGAAAATGGACAATACAGATGGAATGTTATGGTAAGTACATAACTTCTTTATCTGATTATGTCAATTTTCATTCTATCCTCAATTGATGGGACAGAGTCCCCGGCTACCTATAATCACTGGTGGACTCTAAGGAGGGATATTCCTGAGCCCAGCTGAACCAAAAGATTCGCTACCCCTGAGACCAGATCCAATTTGTTATGACTAATAAAAGTATGGGGAGTAGCCCAAGTTGCTGCTGTATATATGCCATTCATGGATGCTCTGGACAGAAAAACTGAAGGTGCCATGGACCTAGTTGAATGAGCTTGGATCAGCTGCGGTAAGTTAATATCTATTTTGCTACAGATAAATGAAATACAATCAATTAGCCATATTGCTAAGGTTATTTTTATGACTGATTTACCCAATTTCAATTCTGCAAAGGAAATGAACAATTGATCTGTTTTTCTGATGTCATTCGCTCTATGCAGGTAAAAATCTAATTGTCTGTGAACATCAAATAAATGTAACATGTACTCACCCTTGTTTGCAAAATTAGGGAAGAATACTAGCAAATTAATGAATTGATTAATATTAGATTCTGACACCACCTTGGGAGAGGAGGCATTAGTTCGTAGTGTCACTCTAGCCTTGTGGCAGATCAAGTATGAAGGTTTTGAAGTCAAGACTTAAATCTCTGAAATTCATCTAGCAGAGGTAATGGCTACTAGAAAAAACATTTTCTAAGTAAGATACTTATGGTGACATTTAGCTGCTGGCTCCAAGGGGAATGTATTAGAGCCTGCAGTACCAGAATGAGATCCCATGGGGGAGTAGGGTCCTTAAATGGAGGTCTCAAAAACAGAGTGCCTCTCAAGAAAGCCCTGCACAGTTTGTGAGAGGCCACTGAAGAACCTTCAAATCCAATGTGAAAATTTGATATCATTGCTGACTGAACTTAAATGGTTGAGGAACTAGCCCCTTCTTTAACAAGTAAGGCTAAAACTCTAGTATGTTAAGTACTGAAGCCGAAAATGGCTCAGCATGATTTTGTTGTGCCCAGTAAATTAATCTTTTCCATTTACTTGTATAAAGTTTCATGTTGAAGGTTTATGGGAAGATAAAAGAATATGCCAGACAGGGGAAGAGAGCATTGGTTGTCTGGCTATAACAAAACTGGAGAAACCAGGCCATCAGCCTGAGATTTATGATATTGAGATGGATCATACACATTGGGTGAGACAGAAGGTCTGGATTTGGATCCAGACTCCAAGGTTGGTGAAGTAAGTGAGGCCAAAGGAAGGGAAACCAAATCTGTCAAGGCCAGTATGGTGCAATGAGGATGACTTTGCTCTTCAACCTCACAGCTTTCTTTAGAAATTTTGGGATTGGTGGGTAGGCATAAAGTAGACCAGGGGGGCAATCATGAAGTAGAGCATCCCTTGGTGATTCCCCTTGTGGGGGGATTAGGGCAAAGTAGCTGCTGCATTTGTTGTTTAGGAGAGAAGCAAAAAGATTGCCCCAAGGCTGGTCCCACCGATGGAAAATCTTTCTATCACATTCTTGTTGAGAGACCACTTGTGGTGTAGAAGAATGGACCTGAGCTCAGGGAGGACCTCCCATGGAGCAGCCTGAAAATGGATGGTGCTGGAGCATTGGGCACATAACCGGTTGACACTGGGAGCCGAGAGGGGTATGCCACAATGAGTAGGATGGCCACTGCTGTGGCACTGAAGCCCAGGATGAGGGCCCAGGTGGAGCCGCAATAGGTGCAGATCTTGGTGGTATTAGCAAATATTCAAATGGGAGCTTTGAAGGCCAAAGTGGAGAAGGGTTCCATGTGAACATCAGTTGAACATGGGTCATTTGGTCCTGAGAGATAGATGAGCGCATTCCAAAGGGATGGGTGATGGCCTCTGTTGCCCTCTGCCGATCAAAAGGAAGTTGGGTTCAGATCCCTGAATCTGGAGGGATGGAGACAGGCAGCTTGCGACATCCATTGCGGTGATGCAAACAATCCTGGAGAAGACAGTGAGGGCCCTGGGAGAGTTCTCTTTTGTTTGTAAAGGGCAATGCAGGGAATGAGTTTGCCCCAAGAGAGGAGCTCGCACCCTGGAAAGCATTGCAGTTCTGGTGGCATGTTAGCTCTCACCGGCCCTTGCAAATCTGGGGGAAAGGGTGGAAGTCTCACTCTAGGCCGTACCCATATCCAGAGCAGGTCTCCAAGGTGAACAGCCTCTGGCATGTTAGAGCAATGTAGGTAAGGGAAGTCGTCAAGCCAGACACATAATTTCGGGATAAGGATTGGCTCTAAGGGCTGGATCGGTGGTGCTCAGAGCATGAAACAGGGCTGGGTGCACACCATGGCTGGATGAGGTGTTGCCCCCCTCCCGGGGGGGGGTGGGGGGATGGTGCTGGCAACTCTGGATGCATGCTGGGCCCTTCCTGTGGATCACCCCAGCTATGGCAGGTGCTGGTCCTGACCAATGTCCCGCATATGTAGCAGCTAGCAGCTGACGTAGAACTGGTGCAGACTGGGAAATCTGACTGTTTAATTAAAACAAAGCATAGCGAAGGCCCGAGATAGGTGTTGATGCGATGTGATTTCTGCACAGTGCTCTGAATGTGAACGTGAAGAAATGAAATGAAGTGTGGTTAAACAGTGGGAGTAACTGTGACTCTCTTAAGGTAGCCAAATGCCTCATTATCTAATTAGTGATGTGCATGAATGGATGAACGAGATTCCCACTGTGCCTACCTAATATCTAGTGAAACCACAGCCAAGGGAATGGGCTTGGCAGAATCAGAGGGGAAAGAAGACCCCATTGACTGCATTCTGGCACTGTGAAGAGACATGAGAGGTGTAGAATAAATGAAAGGCCTTGGCTACTGGTGAAATACCACTACTCTTACCATTTTTTCACTTACCTGGTGAGGCAGGGGGTGAGCCCCACCAGGGCTCTCGCTTCTGGTTCCAAGCACCCGGGCATGATCTGCCCTGGGGACAGTGTCAGTGGGGAGTTTGGCTGGGGTGGTACACCCTTCAAAGAGTAATGCAGGTGTCGCAAGGTGAGCTCAGGGAAGACAGAAACCTCCCATGGAGCATAAGGACTGTAGAAGAATGGACCTGCTCTGTTTGTCTGCTGTCATACTGGACTTCCCCAGAATGTGCATTGCTATGAGAAAGTGGTTGGATGAGATTGCCCATTGCCACACTCTAAGCACTTCTCGACATAAGAGGTATAATCTGGTCCCTCCTTGTTTGTTGATGTATCAAATTACTGACATACTGAACATTTGAATTGCAATCATCCCCAAAGGGAGAGCATGTTGGAAGGCCTGCGATGCTAAAAGCACTGCTCTCATCTCTAGGACACTGATATGTAAGTTGGTCTCTTTGGGGGGACCAAGTGCCTTGGACTGTTTTCCCCAGAAAATGCCTCCCTCACCCCAACTGGGAAGTGTCTGTGGTCACTATGGCCTTGGCTGAGGGTGGATGAATGGGTAGAGCCTGATCTGACTGAATCCACCACCTGAGATCTCCTTTGCATGTCTGTGTAATCCATATTTGGGTTGACATGGCTTGGTCAAGTATCAACCATTGATTTGCTAGCATCCATTGGAGAATTCTCATATAAAATCTGGTTAAAGGTACTAGGGTTATCGCCGCTAACATTGATCCTAGAGCTTGATGGACCAAGCACTTTGAAATCTTGGTACTGCAGGTAATTTTTCTGACCTGTGATCTTATAGTTTGTATTCTTGAGGGAGGCAGTGAAGCTATCACTGAATTTGTGTTGAAAACTGTTCCTATGAATTCTAAATTTTGCCATAGTTTATGGTTATTCCCAGATAAGAACAAGCCTGAGAACCTGATTTCTTGCCCTTATCAATTGATTCCTGGTTGTGATCAGGGCAGTAATGAGACAGTAATCTAGATTTGGAAACACTCGGAATCCTTACAGTTTCAATTGAGCTGCAATTACTGCTATGCATTTGGTGAACACCCTGGGGGCTGTGGTGAGACCAAAGGGCACAACTCTGAACTGGAAGTGACAGGCTCCCAGCCAGAAGTGTAAGTATATTCTGTATCATTAGTTCATCTTTATATGATAGTACACATCCTGAATGTCTGTTGAGCCCATTGTCGTCCTTTCTCAGTAACAGGAAAATGCACTGAGCAGTGACCATCCAAAACTTGGTATGTTGAACTGACTTGTTCAAGTTGCTGAGATACAAAACTGGTCTCCAGTCCCCTGTTTTCTTTGGCACTAAAAAGAACATTGAGTAAGTTCCTGATTCTATCTGGTCTGGTGGGACCTTTAGGATAACTCTCTTTTCTAGCAGCTTTTGTACTAGAATTGTTGCTTTTTCTCTCTGACTGGGTGGAATATCAGGGATTTTCCTTGAGATTGGAGGTGGAAGGGAAAAGGGTATTATACAGCCTCGCGAAATAACAAAAGATACTTGGGTGCAGAGGATTATGTCTAGCTAGGCTCTCTGGTGCAGGGATAATCGATCCATTATTGCCTCCAGATGTGAGCAATCGGGCCTCCTTTCAGGAGCGCTGCTGTGGTCTGTTCCAGAAAGAAGCTCTGGACCCCTGGTTTTGTGGGCCTCCTCTGCCATGGCAGTGGCATTGGCCATTGGAGTTCCCCCCTCTACCCCTGGGGGAAGTTCTTCCATGTGTGTCCTGGAAAGAACCCTGTGATTTCTTGAACCACATCTTTTGACCACCTCATTAATTCCTTGAAAATGATTTCTGAAGAGTCAAAAACATATGCCCAGTGCAGACAGGGTCTTTCCATCCTTCTCACACCTGGATAAAGTTTCTTTCACTGAGGGGCTGAACAAGGCTGTCAAAGGAAGCATTGACAACAATGACTTGAAGGGCTCTGCAAAATCACATGTGTATCCAGGTGCATCTCATAATGGAAATGCCTGAACCCACTGTCCTTGAGGTTCCTTCAGCTATATGCAAAATAAGTCTCATGGATGAATTCAAAATAGATTGTAGAGTAGTCAACTGAGAAGTCACAGATTGGACCTCTGCCAAAATGGATCCTCAGAGGGTATTTGATAGTTCCTTAATCAAATCCTTCTGCAACCTTGTAAAATGTGCCAAATAATTTAACAACCATAGAGCGAAGGTCGCTGAAGCATTGACATGCTTCCCAAACCTGTCCATCTCCCTAGACTCCCTTTTAGGGGGATGAAAAGTGGAACACTCTTTGTTACATTCCTTTTTTGTGGCCACTGCCACAACCACGGCATCAGTGGGCACCCCTTTAGCCCAAAACTCCTTCCCTGAAGGTGGTGCCAGAATCTTACACAGCCTTCTGGGTATGGGTTCAACTGTGTCAGGTTCCTTCCATGCCTGCCGAGAGACTAAGTCAACAAACTCATTGGCAAGTGGAGTAATCCAGAAATTAGATGGGTCAGTACCAAAAGCCTCCAGGAATACAGACTCCTCAGATGTTTAAGGATCTCAAGGATGTCTCCAAATGAGCCATCTTTAGGAGGTGATCATGGTGACCCTTCACCTTCATCGAAGTCTGTATTCTCTGTGACTGACTCTTGTGGAGAGTCCAAGTGCTTCCTCTTACACTTTTTTTTCCTAGTGACCTCCTCAGTGGGATACTCTGGGGAGGTATCAGAAGAAACTGTAATATCCTGCTGGGAAGCCTGGGGGTCTTGGACTGGCTGTCCTTGTGGGCAAAGAGTGATGAGGCTCCAAGCACAGAGACATTAAGGTAAAAGGTTGAAGATCTGAGGGGGTTGGGTTGGATTCATCTGTTCTGCTGGAGCAGAAAACACCCTCATCACAACATTGAAGGCTGATCACTCTGGAGACACAGAAGACCTCGGGTCCAAAAAGACAAGCTTCTGGACCACTGTCCTTCCTCACTCTGAAAGCAATCTCACAGAGGAGGAAGCCAGAGCCAAGCTATCCAGTGCTGATGCTCCAAGGTGCAGAGATGGCTCTGACAACTTTGGAGTTGACTCCAACACCTCAGATCCAACAGGAAAGCTTCAGCTCCAGCAGCCTTCTGGATCTGACTGAACCAGAGCACTCAGAGTAAGCTTCAGATCTGAAAATGTTGTTGTCTTTGGATCCAAGCCAGAAGCAGACGGAAGGCTGGGATCCAGGGACTCTGAAACAGTTGAAGGAATCAGAGGAGGAACTTGAAGTAGGGGTGTATTCAAAGGATGGGTCTCCTGACCTGAAGGAGTAGGAGCCAATAAGACACCTGTCTGAATCTGCACTGAGAGCATCTTCCACACCACTCTTTCCACATCTTCGTCCATCAAACTTCTGGAAGAATGAGACAAAACTAGAGAGGGGGATTTGGATCAGTGACTCTCCAAGAAAGGTGAGGGCACTCTTGAAAGCACTGGATCAATGGAAGGCAAATATTTTGTCCTGTGAAGAGATATAGGGCTTGAAACAGTTGGATCTGACAGATTTTTTGTCTGATCCAATGTAGTTGGGTCTGCCACTTTTTTCATCTTCAGATCCAAAGGTGAGAAACTTTTGGATCTTATCAAATCCAGCCTAGGCCTTTTTCTAGATGGCTCTGAAACCAGGGTAGATAAGGTGGATGGTTTCAGAGATCAAGGTTTCAACTCTTTACTTTGGGGGACTGAGCCCCAGATATTGCCTCTCCAAAAGCAGATGGTATTAAACTTTTCAATATAAAAAGAGGTTATGTTCTTACCATAACGTTCCATCTGTGTTGTCTATCTTCATTCATTCTTAACTGATGGGTTTGGTTCTGACCTCTTGGAACCTACTCGGCCATTATACATAGCTCATGCCAGCCAAAAACTCTAGAGCTAAGGCTCTACCCACAATGCCGCTCTTCCCATTACTTTAAATTGAGTTTGCATAACAGTTAGGAAAATACAGAAGCCCTGTCTAAGGTATAATCCTGTAACATCCCTGGACTATGTCTGAATCTCCAGGAGTCTTTTGGAGGGGGTAGGAGGGTGGGATGTCAAGAATGAATGAAGATCGACAACACTGATGGAACATTATTGTAAGAACATAACTTCTTTATCTGAGGCTGTCAATTTTCATTCATTCTTGACTGATGGGACAGAGTCCCCAGCTACTTTAGATCCTGGGTGGCCTTAAGGAAGGATGTTCTTCCCCTGGAGACCATGTCTAAGTTGCAATGAGTGATAAAAGTATGTGGAGCAGCCCAAGTTGCAGCTGCACATATTCTTCCATAGAAGCCATGGAATGAAAGACCGCTGAAGTGGAAACAGATCTTGTAGTGTGAGCTCTCACTGTAGTTGGTAGTTTAAGTCTATTTTGATTGCATATAAAGGTAATGCAGTCTCTAAGCCATTTAAATAAGGTGACCTTTGATACAGGTTTGCCCAATCTGGATCCTGAAAAAGACAGAAATATGTAATATGTAATAAGACCCGCTTCCCAAATATGTCCATCGTCCGGGACTCTCAGTTAGGAGGATGGACAGTTGAAGTCTCCTTGGTGAGTTCCTTTTTGGTGGCCGCCACCATCCTGGCATCAAGTGCTAGACCCTTTGACCAATGGGGCTGATCTTCTGGGACTGACAAAATCTTATCTGGTCTCTGGTGAATAGGCTGTATGGAGTCAGGAGCTTTCCATGCTCACTGAACAATCAATTTAACTAGGTCAGTGGGCAGGGTCACCCAAGAAGTAAATGGGTGGGCACGAAATGCTTGCAAGAAAACAGATTCTTCAGAGGATGGGTTTGAGGGCTTCCAATCACCCCTCTGTTTTACTATTTCCAGGATGTCTCCAAAGGGGACATCTTCTGGGGGTGACCGTGGGGAACCTTCCCCTTCATCATAATTTGTCTCTTCAGTGAATGATTCTTCTGGAGAATCTACGTTTTTCCTCTAGCACATCCTCTTATAGAGTGGCTGCTCAGGGGGAGGTTCTGAGGAGGACTCCAAAGAGGGGGGCCCTGAACCACGGTGTCTTGCAGCTCTTGTGCCTGCTGTCCAGATGTAGCAGATTGTGACAGCTGTGAACCAGAGGAGATGAAAATATGGCACTCCAATGAGGATGGAGCTACCTGGGAGCCTGCTGACGCCACAGCTCTCTCCATAATCTGGAAGGCATGCCCACCCAAAGAGGGATGGGAACCCAGAACCGAGAAAGACAACCTCAGAAACGGGATCACACCTTGCTCCGACGAGCTGCCACCCAGAGCAGGAGCTGAGAGAAGGCTCAAAACTGCCATGGCTCCGAGAGCCATAGACAGCACTGAGAAACAACTTGAACTGTTCCAAAGATCTCAGAACTGACAGCCAAACCACGGTCCTGAGTGTGCAATGGATCCAAAGGAGCCAAAGACCACATAGTTGACTCTAGCACCAAGGTGAGGTCCACTGTCAGCACCCAGGTAGCTGGTACTGGGAGAATCAAAGTGGGGGGCTCCAATCCTTGAATGGAGGTCGAAGGAGCATAAAGTGGTGGAGTCCTTGGAGAATAAGCCTCAGCTCTGGGTAGGAAAGAGGTTTGTGAAGCTGCAGGGAGACCCTTGGCTGCCGTAAGGTGGTCCACCAATCTATGTCCAATTCTGTGAGACTCGTGAAGAACAGATCGGCATTCCTGAAGGGGATTCAGTCCTATCCAGAAAGGGACTTGGTTGCTGTCCCAAGAATGGGTCTACTGAAGGGAAATATCTAGTCCTGGGAATTTTTATTGAATCGACTTTCGGCACCATAGGCTGTAGTGCAAAAGGGAAAGCTGGAACTGAATGACAGAAAAGTGGTGGTGGTGCTGAAGAGGTTGTCAGTGTCAAAGAGGTAGTTGGTGCCAAAGATGTTTGAATCGGTTCAATGACAGTTGGCACCGATGTAGACCGAGTCACTTTTGGTGCCAAAGGTGATGATATTGTCATTTTCAGTAATTTGGCTTTCAGTTCCAAAGATACCATCAGAACCTGTGGCTTTTGGGACTTTACTTCATGTGCCGAAGGGGAGGTCAGTACAGAGTGGCTTCTTTTCTTCACATCTGGCTTGGGAGATTTTGAAGTCTCAGCCTTAGATAGGACTTCACTGAAGGGACATTTTAATAAGCCTTTTAAGATAAGCTTATTGCGCCTCTCTGCTAAAGTATAGGTGCTAAAGCCCTGACAAATTTTACAAGTTATGTCCAAGTGAGGGGCACCCAAACAGTACATGCAAGAAAGATGTCCATCAGAGTTGGGCATTTTTCTGCCACAGTCCTGACACTGTTTGAAGCTGGATGTCCCCTTTTACTTCACTCTAACACACACACTCATATCACACAAGTAGAAAGGAAGGAAAGGAGTTTTTTTTTCTTTTTTTTAACAGATTTCCCAACAATGGTATTGAAGAAATACCCCAAGGGTATAGAGAGAGAAAAGGAGAGAGGATACCAACAATGGTATTTGAAGACTACCAATGGTAAGAAGGAAAAGGGGGAAAAGGCCTGATACCAATAATGGTGATAAAAAATACTGTTAGGTTAAGAGGGTGGGAAGAAACAGTTGGAAAGCAGTCACACACTCAAAAAAGGGAGTGAAAACTATCCAGTAAGAAAAATAGAGTTTTAGACAAAAATTGCTATAAACAACAATAAGAAAAAGCAAATTTTAAAGCACTTAGCTGAGAGTATCGGTTGACCAATCCAATTTTCAGTGCGACAAACGAGATCTGGGGCAATGGGAAGAGAGACATTGTGGGTAGAACCTTAGCTCAAGAGTTTTTTGGCTGGCATGAGATATGTATAATGGCCAAGTCGGTTCTGATTCGGAACCAAACCCATCAGTCAAGAATGAAGAAGATTGACAACATCAGATGTTTATTTTTTCTTTCTACTAGAGCTCTAGGATTGAATCCATGGCAGGTGGACCAATCCTCTTTCAGATGTAAAGCCCCAAGGCAGTAGACACACATAGTGTAGGCATATGACATTGATAGTTTGTGCCCACACTTAACACACTTTTTAAACCCAGAGGGACCTTTGTCTGCCATAACACTAGCAACTATATAAAGAAAATTTAAGTAAGAACATTTTTTTTTGGGTTTTTTTTTGTTTTTTTGGAAAGAAAAAGGGCAGGAAGGAAACTATCAGCAATGGTAGTAAAAGGCTACACTAAGTGTAGAAAGGTAAAAAGGGAAGGAAATTACTAACAATAGTAGTTCAAGAAGTACACAGAATATGATAGATAAAGTGAAAGTAAAATTACCAGCTATGGTAACAAAAGAAAATATGATGTCATATGGAATTAAGGGACAAAAAGTATAAGAAATATTAGAAAATATTAAAAAATATAAGAGTTTAGAAGATAATAATCACTTATCTGAAAAAGCTCAAGAGCGAAGTCAACCACGTCTTTCGTGGAAAGCAGCAAACGAGATCTGAGATAGCTTAGGGTTGGTGCATTATGGGTAAGAGAGGATCTCAAGAGCTTTTTTGTTACCATGAGCTTTAGTAATAGCGGAGTCAGATCCAAACACATCAGTTGAGGATAGAATGAAAATTGACAACATCAGATATAAAGGCTCATCTACAGTATTTATAAACATTGGTAAACACCTTATGGTGTTGAAAACATAAGAAGAAGATAATGAGCCTGCAATGTTAAGTGGTTAGGTGATGTGGGCTGCCTGAAAGCATTTACAATGGGCTTGCCTGAGGAGATGTGCTCTGAACTATTTCCACATATAGAGTAAGAGAGAGGACTTTTTCGTGGAGTGGAACAGATTCCTAGAGTTTTGTAGTTTAGTTTTTGGAGATTGATTTCTCAAGATGTTTCAGTAGAGTTTTTCTGAAAAGAGAGAATGTTTTGAGATAAAATAATTTGAAGAGAGAACCAAGCAAGAGGTCGGCCATTTTCTTAAACTGACAGTCATCTGGCTGAGAATGAGTGGTGTTTCTGAGAGGGGAAGGGTGACAGATTATAGTAGAGGCTGGTAGATTACAGTAGAGGCTACAGCTAAAATAAGCTGCATTCAAGCTAATCTAAAAAGACACCCCTGCCCACTGCACCTCTAACAGGACTTGATAGAGAGTTAGGAGAAGATGTTCCTGGCCCAAAAAAGTAGGGAAATGATGTTAATGGCCTGGTACAGCTAAACATCTAGATGTCTAAAGGATGTTGGTGTAAAATAATTTGTCATACATAGTTGTATGTCCTCCCATGGCTACCACTCTTCAGGTGGAATGTTATTAATGTCTTTGACATAAAGAGAGAGTGGGTGTTTTTGATGAATACCAAAAGGCATACTTTTGGCCTTGGTAGGGCTAAGTATAAGGCTGTGATCATTTAAAGATGGTTCTGAAAGAATGAAAAGAGGTGGAATTAAATATCAGGGGTGCAACCATATTGAATCTGGTCCTGACTAATATGGGAGAGTGCTGCACACACCCCCTAGGGTAATGTCTTCTCTGGCGAGGTCAAACCACAAAAAAGACTCCTCTGAAGTAAAAATAAGACATGGAACCCCAGCTAACCCTGGAATATTCAGGAACTACTCTAAGGCTAACTGATTACTATTTAGCGATAACTGGCAAAATTTCAAGGCCCCATAAACTCTGAGAACACTGCTGCCTACGTGGAACTCTTCACAGAAACCTTATAGAAGGGTGTTAATAGCTGCATAGAGGCAGCTGTACCCACCAGGAAGTACAGAACTAACTCAAAAGACAAGTCATCCTGATGGAATCACAACATTAATAGGCTGTATAACATAAGGAAGAAAATCATAGCAAAAAATAGAAATTGCAGCACCCAGCAGGATAAAATAACTTTTTTCAAACTAAATAAACAACTCAAAGGACAAATAAAGTCTACCAATGCCAGTTGCGAGACAAATTTGCCCTCCCAGGCCAAGGAAAACCTCAAGCCATTTTTTAGCTATGTCCACAACCTCAAAGCAATACACAGTTGTCTGCAAAGCTCATTGTAAATGAAGTCTCCTATACTGAGACAGAAGATACAGCAAACCTACTGACTGACAAATTCAGCTCCAACTTTACTCCTCAACCTTCCCTCAGGAAATACCATCAAATGTAACTCCCCCTACTATCATTATGGAACAGGTCCTTAATGCTGTCTCTAAGGTGAAGAACACTGCATAAATAGGCCCAGACAATATCCCAGAATGCCTTCTAAAGAGCATGAAACATGACCCATCAGGCCCTCTGGAACTGCTATTTAACTATAGCCTCCAAAGAGGCTCTGTGTCTCATTAATGGAGAACAGCACCAGTCATCCCTTTCCACAAGGGTGGACCATCTATAGACCCATAGGTCTCACTAGTCTCATATGCAAAGCCATGGAAAGAATTATCATGGAAATTATCAATAATGACATAGAAAACCACCAGATACTGGACCCAACCCAGTCTGGTTTTGTCATCTATGAACCTATCATCATATTGTATGTCTAGAGAATTCAGAACTACTTGGGAAGTCATATGGCAATTTGCTAATAAAAACTGAGAAAAGCACAGGTGCAAATACAGCATCTTGAGGAGCACATTTATGTAATGGTGCTGCTTCACAAAAAGATTAACCTATTTTAATAATAACAGCCCTGCTTGATAAGAAATATTTTAACCAAGAGGATGTGTCGTGCCTACTCAACCTTGTAGACTTTGTTCAGAAGGTCATCAAACCAATGGATGAAGTCAAAATGCTTCACACTGTCTGCTTTGACCTGGCCAAGGCATTTGACACAGTACTCCATTCGGGCATTGTTGAAAAACTTAAGAAGTTAGGTACATAGGATGATACTAGGCTATTGGCCCTTATAAGCCTAGCCAAGAATTTTGCTCATGTTCCCACAAAGTTTTCTCCTGTCTAGCAGTTATACAGGTGGGAACCTAGGTGTGTATTTTCTGTTTCCCATCCAGTCATGCAGGTTCTTCTTAAAGAGGGCTAGAGAGGTACTCTGCTGAACATGGAGACAGAGTCTATTCCACAGATGGGGGAGTCTCTGGGACACAAATCTATCCCACCAAGTTAATGTCACAGACCAGGTTTAGGCCTTGTGTGCGGGTTGCCTGAGTGGATTTTGACTTATAGATATGCAGCAGCTCCATCAAGGCTGGGTCTGTTATGGCCTTGCATGCCAGACACGGGTCACCTCTGAGTAGTCTGTATGAGACTGAGTAGAGGGATAGGGTTTTTAGCCTATCTGTACAGGCAGGTGTTTGAGACTCTGGATTTTCCCGTTCACGAATCTCTGTGGTCTCTCCAGCTGCTGCATGTGCTCGATAATGGGTCTGATAAGGGAGGAGTACAGGGATGTTATGACCTCCTTGTTCCTGGATGAAATACCCTTACTTATGAGGTGGGCCATGTAGAAAGCCTTCCATACAACGGAGGCAATGTGATGGTCAAAAGTCAGGTTGCTATCAACCCGGATGCCTAGGTCCATCACAACTGCTTGCATGCTTAGTACATTGTTATTAATGTGATAATTAGTGGGACATCATTTTCCCCAAAGGGGATAATGATGCATTTCCTGGCATTCAGTTTGAGGACATGCTCCTGGCACCAGTTATTAGTTTGGGCAAGGCCCTCTTGCAGGATGTTCACATCACTAGGGGGAATTTAAGACAATGCTCAGCTTGCAGTCATCTGCAAACTTGGTTAGCCACAAACCACTATTTTTGGCTTGCACCTCAAAAGGGTATATCCCAAACAGTAGAGAGCCCCCAAGCCTGATCCTTGGGGTACACCACTTGTTATGGGTCTACTACTAGAGGTGACTTTCCCAGTTTTGACTGAGTGGGTTCTATCAGTGGTAACATATGGTTTGATATATCTATTATGCCTGAGTGGGGAATAGTGTTGAAGGCTTTGGCTAGGTCAAGGCCTCATCCATGGCTTTGGTGACTGTTTTGTACAAACCCTTATGTCACCAGGTAGATAGCCAGCTGCTTCACAGACAAGACCCAAGAAGTTAGATCTTGGGAGTCCATCCCTACAAAGAGGCCAGTTGCAAGCAGAGTCCCTAATGATTAGTCTTGGGACCAGTCCTTTTTCACATTTACTTCTCTGAAGTCAAGACCAATGTCAGTGACTTCTGGCTGACTAAATTTGCAGATTACTGCAAATTAGGAGATATCACTGAATCCCCACAGACACAAATATTCTCCAGAAAGGACTGACACAGACAAATAACTAGTTTCAAAGCCATGGATTAAAACTAAATGCTAAGAAATGCATAATAGTATCCTTTGGGAAGTCATCCACCTTTAGTAACTACCATATTAACAACACACCATTAAGAGTTGACCCAGAAATCAGAGACTTGGGGACACGCATAGATAGTAATCCAGTCTTTGACCATCACATGCCTACAGTAGTGAGGAAAGAAAGGTATGGCATCTAGGTCCAAGGAAGTCATTGTTCCACTTGTACTTGGCATTCATCAGACCTAGCACTGAATACAATGCCCCTTTGATATGTACCTAACCAGGCATATCCAGCAATTGGAAATTCCACAAAGGTTCCTCACTAAAAGAATACAGGGCATAAGTAACATGTCCTGTGCAGACCGTCTCAAGACCCTACTCTTGCATTCTGTCTCCTAAAGGCTGTTGAGTGGAGATCTATACCTGGCATACAAGACATTTGTCAGACACAACTTTGATGAACCTCCTGCATATCCACAAAACAAACAGCACCAGAATTATCCATTCTAATGACTTAAATTTTGCCTGTGATATACATAGGACCTGTTGGAGAGACAGGTATGTATCTCAGATACCACTCCTTCCCTGGAACATGCTTCCCATCTACGTGAAGCAGAGTTCCTCTCTAACCCAATTCAAGAGTAACTTGGACAACTGGATGAGGAACAGGAAATTCATCTCTTTTTGGCACCTATGTCTATAATGGACACAGGCAGCTTGTAAATAGTTCAGGCCCCTGCTTGTAAATGTTTCATCTTCCAAGCCCCTGCCTACACTTATCAAGGGTACCAGAACTTGTCAGAGATTTGGGATGCATGGCTATGCTTAAAAATGCTCTTGTAGTTGTTAGCCTACTAAACACCTATGAACCTATCATCATATCATATGTCTAGAGATTTCAGAAGTACTTGGGAAAGTCATATGGCATTTTGCTAATAAAAACTGAAAACAGCAAAGGTGCAAATACAGCATCTTGAGGAACACATTTATGTAATGGTGCCTCTTCACAAAAAGATGAACCTATTTTGATAATGACAGTCCCACTGGATAAGAAATATTTTAACCAAGAGGATATGTCTTGATCTATGCCAATTTGTATAATGCTGTGGAAAAGGGATGTGTGGTAACAAGGTTGAAGACTACTGCCAGCTGTTTAAGGTGACCCTATTGTGTTTATGCATGTTAATTAAAATATCATCTGTGAAAGTTCATAGAGTGGTCATGCTGTGCTGCCTTGTTAAATTCTAAGCTGGAGAAAGGGAAGTAGTGATAGTTATACAGTGAAAGTTAGATGTAAATTATTTTTTTCAAGGAATTTTCAAAGGGTAGGTAGAAAACATACGAGTTAGAATTGCAAGACAGCATCATGTTTTGGTTGCTTGGGAAGTGGTTTGATCAAGGCTGTTTTCCTGGTGTGATGATTTTTGTTAGAGAGAGGTTATACATATGATGTAGAGGAGTAAAGTACACTTTGCAATACAGAATGAACTGAGGATTAATGTTTTCAGGCACTGAGACAGCATCTCTGGGGAGTTGATCCAGTAGGGGTTTAATATCTCTAGATTCTATTTGTTTAAAGTAGACAGGCAGGATGAACTGTGGGGGGGTGCAGAAGGAATAGGGTTGCTTGTTTTGTTTTCAGGAAGACTGCTTATTTTTATAAGGAAGTCTGAAGATAAGAGTTGGCCTTGACAGCATTGTATGGCATTAGGAGATGAGCTGCTGGAAGTGGGCTACTATGAGGGTTACCTCATTAGAAAAATGTTTTAATACTCCCTTACAGGGGCAGCAGTTGTGAATTAAGAGCTCAATCTGTATTTGGTGAGTGTGGATAGACTGTATGATGTGATAAACTATCATTGACTGTCTTTTTTTCCAATTTGCACCATGATTAATTTCTTAAGTTTAAGAGTTGCTTGAATACTTTTGTTAATAAGTTACTTATGATATGTTGAGCAGTGTTTTGGTAAGATTATCTTAAAGACTAAACAGTGTTTGGGTAAGAATTTCAGCTGTAGCATTGGGGTCTTGAGAAGAAATTAAGTCCATTGAGAAGATGTGTGATTTTTAGATGGTCTTTTTTGGAGTAAGATTATTCTGGGTGGAAGCGCTTAAGAGACCGGTTCATAACTTTGGAAGTAATGGGACAGTGATCAATGAGTATGTATGGATGAATGTTTATGGTGGAAATCATCAATGGGTTGTTGCACATTAGCAAACTGAAAAGGGAATGGGATTAGTGTGCAGGTTGAGCCATGATGGTTCCAAAATTAGCTGAATAATGCTAAGAATTATTGGGAGTGGATGAAATAATGTTAAGAATTAGGAATTTTAATTAGCTATGAGAGGAAGGAGATGGAGGATGAGTAATGGCTAGAAGCTGCAGCTTGTTTTTAAGTGAAAGAGATCATTAGGCATATCTAGTTAGGATCAGTCTGGGGTGCTATTCACTTGTGCAACAATTTTAGGATTAATGGTCACCCCTTTGTCAGTTGCAAAGTCTAGCATTACTAGCTCCAAATATCCACTATAGGCCCCTACAAGGCCATATAGTCAATAATATAAGGCATGAGACAGAAAGGATAATGCCCAAAAAATCACATATGAACCGGCATTTTTACCTGGAGGACCATAAGTAAGGTTGCACTCCTGTATCTCATGCAAAGAAATCTGGAGGACCATAAGTAAGGTTGCACTCCTGTATCTCATGCAAAGAAATAATAGTAATAACAATCTATTCCACAAAACACTTCTGGCAGGAAATTAACATATTAGCAGGAAGCTCATCCCTGAATGAATTGTCCAGTACAGGATACATACCCTGCCCATCTAGTAATCTAACACTTTTTGACTTCCTTAAGAGAATTCTCAAGTCTTCCCACATCCTCACCTACCCATAATGCAGCCTGACCGCCTGACTTCATTCCACCTCTTTACATCACAGCAAATTTTAAGCTTACTTGAGCAGATTCATATGGACTCACCATCTGGCTCTAAAAAAAAAAAAAAAAACTGTAAACCTGTCCTTGGATTTTGTAGCACTTTCATCATCACCCTTCTTAAGCACTGCCTCACCACTAATACTATTCCAAATATATGGAATTCATCATTTGTCACACCAATATAAGCAGAAACCAAGCCCTCTTTTAGCAGTCATTTCCATCCTTCTCCATCATAGTTAATATTCTTGAAAAAATTATACATAACCAACTTATCTACAAAAATACCACAAAATATCACATGCTCTCCATCAAATAGCATGGATTATGGTCTGGTAGGAGAACAGTGACTGCTCTCTGAAGCCGGACTTATAACATCTTAACTAATGTGGATAAAGGAAGTCTCACTGGAGCTCTGTTCATTGATTTAACCCATGCTTTGACATGGTCTGCCATTCAATTTTACTTCTCCATCTGTAAGACATTGGGATCAACCCTGATGCCACTGCAGGGTATCTATCTAACCATTCATTCCAGGTAAAGATAGAGCCTACTCTTGCCAACAATTCCGTCATTCATTCTGGAATCCACAGGACTCTATTATAGCACCTCTTCTATTCTCAGTCTTCATCAACAAACTTCCACTAGATTTGCCTCATTTACAGCTTCATAATATGACCAACACCTACCCCTAACCATCAAAAAACAAACTGAAAACTAGAATCCCTCTACAAGGCTAGGAAATTCCTTGATAATAACTCCAGAAAAAACACAGCACAAACATACCTACCTTCCATCCCTGCTTGATGGATGACCCATTTTTACAAATCTTAACTTAACCATCTAAAATAAACTAGAGGCAGCCTACAACAAAATTGCAAATTTTGCTATAAATAATCCTCAAAAACCCACCACTACATAGCCCTAAAAAGCCCTAACTGGCTAGAAATTAAAAAACACCTCAACCACCATCAACTTATTACAGCCCATAAACTAATAAAACTACTCAGAAAAATGCCCAGCTCTAAAAGGAATACTGCAACCCTATACCATTAACTGAGCCCTAAAACTTAACAACAAAGCTTTTCTATCCATCCCAAAATCAAATAACAGTGCAGGAGACTCACTATACTCTAGCCAGGCATCAAAAACCTGGAACCAAATCCTTCCCTGAAATAAGACAGGTGGACAAACTGCATGGCTTCAAAGCACCACTAAAGGAACACCTGCTAAATAACTGGTTATGATCATGCACTACCCCGGGGTAGCCCCCCCCCCTTACTTAACCTAAACTCCACCATCAAAGTTCCCCTCCCTATACTTAACCTTTCTGTATTCTAATCTTAATGAATGCAACTTTTTATCTCGATCACTAAGATGTCTCACTGCATATTCCCCCACAAATGACATTTACACTATTCTTCTATAGACTGCCACTCTACCCTCTACCTCCTTTCTCTCCTACAAGGCTTCCATTTACCAGATAGCTACCACTACCTCTATTTTAATACAGGTCTACAAAAGCTCTCTACCTCAATTTAACTATTGTTTCACATAACTAATTGTTCTCTTAAGTTCTATTTCCTGCTAAATCCCTTGCACCTTTGCTACCCTTTCTCTGTACTTCCAACTGATAAGCCCATTACATAATACATCACTGCCTTATCTGTGTAATTTCTCTGTAATAATAAATGTATTTCCTTACATTCATAGGCTACTGTATGTCATATAGTGTGCTCTAGATGTATTCATATAATCATGTTTTCATGTAAACTCAATGTATTTTACAAAATGTCATTTTTGTATCCTTAAATGTACTAGCCTAATCTGTGAAGTTCTTCTCCTCATGCCTCCACTGAAAATGGGATAAACCACAGTCAGACTTCTCAGTAAATCAAGAGAAATAAATAAAATAAATTCATACAGATAATATGGTCATCTATAGGTCTAATCCCCGCATCATAAAATTGAAACCCAAGGACCTTTGTCAGCTGTAACACTGGCTAAACTCCAATAAACTACTGTTTAGTGCAAAAGAAACAAAATCCATGTCATTTGGCACCCATAAAATATTATCCATATCCCTATGATCCTTTAATATCCTTGACTGTGATAACAGCCCCATTGAAACCAGCACGTCCTTTAGATATTTGAGGATCTGGCTAGACCAATCACCAAGCTTCCATAAGCACATAGAAAAGTCAAATGCCAAGATCAACAGTCTGCTTTTCTGGCCCAACAAAATATTTCAGTACCTCTCACATCCAGCAAGGGCTGCTATAGGAAAAGGCATTCTCCTTGTCCAGCTTGAGTATGGCATCCTCTTGTTTGCATCAGTATCTGTCAAACACATTACCACCCTTTAGAGCCTCTCCAATAAAATACATCGATTCATAGCTAACTCACTGCCTTACTCACTCAAATGGTAAGTGACTTTCAGTACAGGCCAGATCAAATTTTATTGCTTCCTTACTCTTCAAACTTAACATCCCTCCCCTCCCTCTTCCACATGTTTGCTGCCACTCAAACCTGTAACCTAATAAGCCAAACTACATCTGGTCCCACCTTAAAAACCCTTCTCTCAAACTACACTCTACTAGCCATTACTTTTCTGTACTAGCTCCAAAAGTATGGCAGTCACTTTCTCTCAGCTTAAATGATCACACAAACATGTTCAGGACACAATTCAAACTATTTACTAAAAGAGTTTGAATGCAACTGTCGATCAACAGGATGGCGCAGAAACTGATATCTCCACATGTGTAATACCTTTACCTCCCACATCCCTGATCCACCTGATTAACTCACTCTTTCTTAACTATGATTAAGCTTACACCATTACTGCTCTAACCACTTATTTGTCACTATTAGCCTTTGTAGCCTAGCAACTGCTTCTTGTATCTCCACCACTTCTCCTTCTTTCATTCTGTTCTCCTCTTCTATGTTGCCAGCACCGGTACGCAATAAGAATGTACGCAGATGGAGTATTTCGCAGACCAGCGAACACAAGAGACGGAAGCTCTCGGAGTGACTAGGGGGGATAGTAATATTGTTTTCAATATTTCAGATATTGTTCTGGATGATGCGAAATTGGAGGTACTTAGTAAGGGACTGACGTTTGTACCGGAGGCCCTATCAGAACACAGTCAGGTTATTTTGGGTATTTTAAATTTCGCAAGAAATGTGAAGTTAAAACAGATGTATCTGGGAACTAGCAGTGTTGTTGACAAAGCAACTAAGAATGTTATTAGTGATACAAAACTTAAACAGCCTAGTATAGTAGCTTTATGCCACTTTTTACTCCAGCATTAACTGTTTTTATTAGAATGTGTGAGCAAGACTTTGAAGAGTACTTTAATACAGCTAGGAAGAAAAAGTTTTATAATCTAACGGTTGAACAAAAGAAAGCATTACAAGAGTTGACGCAAGATGACAATATTGTCATGAAACCACCAGATAAGGGGGGGCAATTGTCATCATGAACAAATCGATGTATTGCTCTAAACTAGATATGATGCTTAGTGATGTGCATACTTTTAGTAGAATATCTCCCATTATGGTCAACAATCATATAGAAAAAGTACATAGTATTATTGGTAACATGCATTCATCAGGTTTTATCAATAAAGATCTTAGTGAATTTTTGTTTATACAAAATCCGGTAACACCTATATTCAAAGCCCTCCCTAAGATTCATAAGGATGCCAAGGACCCACCCCTGAGACCCATTGTGTCTGGCAGGGGATGGGTCACAGAGCATATATCCATCTGGTTGGAAACTACACTTAGACCTATAGTAGATGAAGTTCCAAGGATTTTAAGGGACACAGCACATTTTTGGGTTCTGTTTCACAGGATTTGTCAACCAATAATGGGTTAGAGTTATTGTTTGTGACCTTGGATGTTAACAGTTTGTTCACTGTTATTGACAATACCTATGGAGTATATGCAATAGAGCAATTGCTATGTTGTAAGACCCAGTTCAATAATGATGAAGTTCAATGTGTATGTAAACTGCTGAAAGCAGTGTTGGAGAACAACGTGTTTTATTGTCAAGGCATGTATTATAGACAAAAACAAGGTGTCACAATGGGCACACCCTGTGCCAATTCCTACGCCAACCTAGTGTTGGCGTATTGGGAAGATCAGGTCATATTCAATTCTACACATGCATGGTCTCAACAGTTATGTTTTTATGCACATTTTGTAGATGACGTTTTTTTCTTGTGGGATGGTGACATACAGCAGTTTGAAGCATTTGTTCAATATCTAGAAGACAACTCTGCGTTTTTTAGATTTACCACTCATTACTCCACTACTTCCATAGACTTTTTAGATGTCAGAATGGAAAGGGATGTGATGGGGAGGATCACTATCTCACTGTTTAGGAAAGAGTGTTGGCGTAAGAGTTTACTTCACCATGATAGTATGCATCCACGACACACTTTTGATAACATAATTAAAGGACAAGTGTGTAGGATCTCTAGGATATGTAGTGAGGACAATAGGTTCCATGAGGAAGTGGATTGCTTCCAGCAAAATTTAGTAAGAAGAGGTTATAAGCATGACAGGGTAAATTCCTTAATAGATCAAAGTAAATTTAGGAGGAATGACACAGCTAAACCCTGGATGAATAGAAGGGTGCAGGATATGGAAAGGAAGAATAAAACAAGTATTGAAGGTAAGGACAGGAAGGATATTAAGATGGTTCTTACCTATAGCAGTGAAGTGGGTAATATTTGTGACATCATCAAGCGTCACTGGCAAGTAGTGTACACTGACCCTGAACTCAAGGTACAACTAGGGAATGTCCCGAAATTTATTTTTAGGAGGAACAAGAACTTGAAGGATATATTATGCAAGGAACCCAGTACCAGGACAATCGTTAAGATTAACAGTAAAGGTACTTTCCCATGCCATCAATGTAAAGCTTGTAGATTTATTTTGCAATCCCAAGTTTTTGTGCACCCTAGGACCAATAAGCAATATACTTTCAAAGGGTATGCTGATTGCAAAACTAAGAACTTGGTATATATAGCTGTATGTCAAGGATGTGATACATATTATGTAGGAAAAACCAACAATATTTTTAAGACCAGGATTTTCAAACATTTGTCAGACATTAGACTCGGTAATGAGCATAATGCCTTGGCATTTCATATAAAAGACAATCCCACTCATTCATTTTTATTTATGGTGATGCAGGTTGTTACTCCAAACACTAGGGGAGGTAATTTGGTTAATGAAACAGAATGTGCTGAAACCAGATGGATAGTGAGACTAGGAGCAGATAGATCACCTGGCATTAATGGCTTTGTACCTTTAAAACCTATCCTTAAGAAAAGGAGGGTGATTTACTGAAATGTGATAGGTTGTTGCTTATTTTAAATTTGTGATGTTTTAGAGTGTGTGTTATCTGACGAAGGGCATATGGCCTGAAAGCGCTCATCTGTGAAAATAAAGTTTTATGGTATTTTATTCCACGTGGATGTTCTCTGCTTCTTTGGTTTTTGGATATTCTTGCTTTAAAACTTTGTGAATGCCTGTGATCTTTCCAAGCCCTTCTGGGCACTATGCCCTCACAGGAAGGACTTCACTTTTGGTCATCTCGGCCTAAGTATAATTTTTAATATACCCAAGAGCTTTGTGCATTCTTTGATTACTCCTTGATTCATCTCAACATTTCTACTGTACAAAAAACTCTTCCTTTTACTAAATGAAAATTATGTTTCAGTATTTTTAATGAACAAGAGGTAAATGTACGTATCTCTCAAATTCAAACATACTTATTTGATGGTCAAAATGACAATCCCTTTGACAGTAGATGAGCAGCATTCAACTCAACATTAAGGAGTATCTTCACTATCAAAGTGACATACTTGAAAAAGCTCATGAAGGACAATACAGTGTTGAGGGACTTCTTTGCCAGACAGTGTCTTAAGAAACAATGTAAGGTCCAGCACCAACTTATGCAGCATCTACTAAATCTCCCTTTGAAACAAACTGGAACTAAATATGCAGAATGGGACACTATTCTGTGTAATCTACAAATCGCAGTATGAATAACACTGCATCAGCTAAGAATAACACAACTCAATCTTAGGTTTGATTAACCTTATATGCTACACTTATGGAAATATATACCTCAAGTAAACCACATACAGAAGTGTGACATTTCATAATTTCTAGAACACTTTACCACAACCACTAATTTGGAAAATAAAATAGTCTGAAATCTGTACATCTTTCAATGCCATACCTACATTTACTTGCAATTTCTGCCTGGTTGGATACCAGAGTCTTGTAGTTCTATTTTACAATACTGGCAGTAATACGAGTTTTGCCGCAGAATCTATGACCATACAAATTGTTTATACTCAAATTTTGTGAAAAGATTAGACATTCCGTTTATTTGCCTGTGTAAGTTGCACTTACAGAGAGCTTTGTTTGTTACAACTGCTGCTAATTACAATGCACTTTGATTGCTGCAGCCCCACCCCCACCACTGTTAAAGTACCTCATTAACACCTATGTGGTGTAGAATGCCACACCTCTAGAAGCCTCCACATCCTTGCATTTCAGAGCATTTTTGAAAAATCAACTTAAAAAGCATAAAGATAAACAAATGTAAATAATTTGTAAACAATAAAAGCTTTTAGAACTGCACAAATAACAGTATTATCAGTAAGCTGTATCATTTACAATGATAATAGTGTATTAATTTCTGTAAATATTACAGCATATTAGTAAAACACAGAGGTATATTTTCTGCTAAACCTTCATAAATAAATTACCATATATTGGAAACTGTACAACTAGACATATATTGTTAGAACACTTTTGTTAACCAGACACAAGTGTTTACATGACAGCAAGAAATTTCCCTCTGAGTGCATGTTTATTGAAATATTTACAGAAATATGAAAACATATGCTTAAATGTATAATTACTAATATTAATAATGCTGAAAATACCTCAAGAATATGCAACTTGCAGTGAAGGTATGAAAGGCAGTTTTCTTCAACAACATCTAAGGTTTAACCTAGTCCCTTGCAACAGTTTGCAAATTACTTAATTTTTGAAGTATTAAATACATATAGAAATATTGCTTATTTTCAAAATTACTAACAAAAAACTATCAATGTCTCCAATATAGTGTGATATAAATGGACAATGACAGCAAACCATACCCCTCAATAGCATGTATGTCTCTTGGTTATGATGGTGTCAAACATTGATTAATTTCTACATTGCAGGACATGCAAGCAATAATGCCTGACAGAGTGTGTGTTAATGTGTAATTAACATCAGCCCAGAGCAGTGGAGGGCCTCATCGCCCCTGGAAGGGCATTATTTACACATTAACACACACTCTGGAGGGTATTATTGCCTTCAGAGAATGGTCTGTCTGTAAAACTGCTGTGTTTTACTTATTGTTTTTTTTTTTTTTTTATGTACTATATATTTTTTTTATATATATTTTTGTTGTAAAATCGTTCCTCCGCCTAATGTTTTAAACTTGCTGCAATATATGTTAATGGTGTTGGAGAAAGCATTTTACATCCAAAATATAAAACTTAAAAAAATATCCAGCCATTTATTTTTTGGTCCCTTACTCTGTTATTCCTAAAACATTTGGTTTGTTGCCAATCACTGGAGATTGAAGTTACTAAATAATGGCATACATATGACTTTCAGACTATTATTTTCTTGAGAAAATTCATACTAACACAAATCCTTTTAATTAAGCAAGTTTGTAATTTCATAAGAGCAGTAATTAAAAGCTGTTCCTATTTTTGAGCCTTTGTTCCCTCTTTATTTTGAGCTTTACCCAGATTTCTTCAGCTGAAAGGTCCAGAGGTATGCAAATGTCTTTACTGTTGCTCTCACTCAGTCTCTCACACACACCTGCTTCAGAAAATGTTTGACGACACAAGTAAAATATGTTCCTATTTTGAGCCTTGCCCCCGCTTATTTCTGGTTTACCAGATATTTTGAGGTAAAAGTCAACAAAGCATACCTTTCAACTGTACAGATTTTTGCAGAATGTCTAGATTTTTGGCTCTTATGTTTGGTCCCATCCTCATAAAATATGTAGTTTTCTGGCAAATCACTGGGGATTGAAGTAATGGCAGACATCTGAGTTTCAGACTTCATATGCTTCAGATAATACATGCTAATGGAAACCCTGATGTTCTAAAAACTTTCTAAGTTTATAAGAGCAATATTTTAAATCTATTTTTGGTCATTTGCATCTTGTTATTTGTGGCTTTGTCCAGATTTCCTGTACAAAGAGGTTGAGATGTATGCAAACCCCTTGATTGATGCTGTCGCTGCCAGGGATCACTCTCACTCTTCACTCTCACACACACACACACACACACACACACACACACACACACACACACACACACACAGTCTCTTCTGCTTTCACGCACGCATTCACTCACATACCCAAACAGAAAAATAAGCCCCCCCCACACACACACTTTTTTGGTTTCATTTATTTTACACTCGCTAAATAGCAAAAGCACTACTTAGCGAGTATAAGATAATGGCTCGATTGATCTTTCACTCTCATACATGCATACGCTTTCAGACAGAAACACATGCATGCTTTTTTTATTTTAATTTTTTTATTATTTTACACTCACTAAACAGCAAAAGCACTGCTTAGTGAGCATAACATAATGGCAGATATTAGTTTTTTTTTGGTCCGAGCTCCACAGCAGCTTGATATGCTGCAGTAAAGCAGGAGACTCATTTTTCAGTGGGCATTACTTGTACATTAATACCCTGCTGGAGAATGTTCGTTCTCCAATCAGGGCACTGATGTACAGTTTGCCCATTCTCTAAGCTAGATTAATAAATCTTAAGTGTCATTTTGTTAATAAATCATTGTCCTTTCTACTACTGCTTATTATTAGATGGTAAGTAACTTAAAGAAGCCAGACTCAAAAGAGATCTGAACACCATATGGAGCTATGGGTGTTGAAGTATACAAAAAGATGCTGTAGGCTTGAGTGGGGTAAGTATTGCTCTCCCTGCTGCTACTTTCTGGTTCCCCTGTCCCTAATATAAAAGTTAAACTCCTGAGTATGTCCTTCTATAACACTGTTGCAGTAGTCCATAAACAGATGTCTCTCCCCGGGCAGCCCATCACTTGGCTAGCATGGCTAAGCTTTGAAAAGAATATTGTTTGCTCTATAAGGCACATTTATGCTCCTCACACAGAATATAGGGCATAAAAGAAACATATGGATGCAACTACCTACAACTTCTTTGGCTGCCAGTTTGAACACTGTTGCTGCCATTTGATATGAACATTTTGTTGCTGTTCTAACTTTTTAGCAATATCAGATAAGTTCCCCATTGGAGTTTTTTCTTTTATTTTTCAAAGTTTACTTTCTTGGTCTTGTATTTTTTATCACTACATCCAAGAGGGCAAAATGTCAGTGTGGGAGGCAGCTTCCCCATAAGGATCGTCACAGACAGTGTCTTTTTTTATTTGGATGCTTCCCATGACCATACCTCTTGTAGCTATCTGTAAGGCATTTGTGCCTAAGATGCTCAGAAGTCGTTTGTCTTCCCTGGCCATTTATATTGAACACCAATGGTTTACACAGTTAGTCCTGGGTACCATGGTGGAATCCTTTAACCCAGAGATACTTCCTGTTGGTAAGAAGAAGGCCAAGATGTCTAGGACACATTCTTTAGCTGTTCAGCCTCCACCAGACATCCCTCTAGAAGCAGGTAATAGCTTTGTAGGTCATTTGGTGTTTACGTTGAATTCTTCTGCCATGACCCGACAGGAGGCCAGCATGGAAAAAGAAGTTATATATTCACCATAACGTTCCATCTGAGTAGTTATACTTCATTTTCTGCAACCTGTGGGTATTCAGATCCATATCAGATCCGAGCCAGCAACATTTTATCAAGCATCTGCTCCAAGCTCCTCTGCTTACCCATAATCCCTCACCTCTCCTATCTTCCCACAGATCGAGTTTGCCACTAACCAAACTATTAGCAACTCAATAACATTAACCTAGAACAAGTTCGGGGGAAGGAGGGAGGAACGGTTGCAGAAAATGAAGTACAACTACTCAGATGGAACGTTATGGTGAGTACATAACTTCTTTATCTGAAGTAATTAACTTCATTAATTTGCAACCTGTGGGCAGAGTCCCCAGCTACCAAAACTCCTGGGAGGCCCTCATGGAAGGATATTCCTGAGCATCGCAGAGCCAAAGAACGCTCTCCCTCTAGAGATCAAATCCAACTTATAATGAGAGATGAATGTATGTGACCTTGTCCAGGTCGCTGCTGCACAGACATCATCCAGAGAAACCCTAGACCAAAAAGCAGCAGAAGTTGCCATAGATCTGGTGGAATGGGCTTTAATAGGATCAGGTGAGGATAGGCCTTTATCCCTATAGACTTGCAGTATACATTGTGTAATCCACTTGGCTAAGGAGACCTTGGAAATGGCCTTGCCCAAAAAGAGTCTAGAAAAGGACATGAATAATTGGTCAAACTTATGAAATTGCTTAGTCCTGTGTAGATAGAAACATAGCTGTCTATGAACATCTAGCAAGTGCAGCTTATATTCACCCTTGTTCTGGAAATTTGGAAAGAACACAGGCAGATTAATCATCTGGTTAATGTTAGATTCAGGAGCCACTTTCGGTAAGAAAGAAGGGTTCGTGAGAGCGAAACCCTGTCTTTATGAAAAATCAAGTAGGGGGGCACAGAAGACAAAGCTTGGATCTCAGAAACCCTTTTAGCGGTAGTAATGGCCACTAAAAAGGCGGTCTTCCAGGACAGAAATTTTAAGTCTACTGATGCTGCTGGTTCAAAAGGGGGTACCACCAATGTCTGCAGAACTAAGGTAAGGTCCAAAGGAGAGACGGAATTCTTAACTGTGGGGACACAAGAGACAAGTACCTTTTAGAAAGGCCTTGCACAATCTCAAGGAGGCCAGAGCATTCAAACTTTCGCCAATATGAAAATTAGATATGGCTACCAGTTGTACTTTCACTGTGGAGAAACTAGCCCCTTGTTGAAAAATATATGACAAAAACTCCAAGACTGCAGGAACCGGGGCAGCAAATGGATCTATGTTTCTCTGAGAAGCCCAAATAGAGAAGCGCTTCCATTTGCTGCAATAAACCTTCCTAGTGGAAGCTTTGAGGGATGCCACCAGAATACTCTTTACCAAAGATGATAAACCGGGTGTCCTAGCGATCAGGGGAACTGGAGCAACCAAGCTGTCAGCTTGAGGCTGTCCGAGTCAGGCGGACTGATGCCCTAGGAATGGGATATGAGATCTGGGCAGGGATCTAGAATCCATGGGAGTTAGAGCATGAGACCAAAAGAAGGGGAACCACACTTGATGAGGGCAGAATGAGGCAATGAGGATCACTTTGCACCCCAGTCGGTATGCTTTATGAAGAAACTTCAGAATTAGAGGTAGTGGGGGATAGGCATACAGTAACCTGGGAGGCCAAGCATGGACTAGAGTGTCTCTGGGGGAGTCCACTGGGGAGGGGATTAGAGCGAAGAACTCGCTGCACTTCGTGTTGGAAGGAGATGCGAAGAGATCGCAGCAAAGGTGACTCCATGCTAGGAAGATCTCCTCCGTTACTGACTGTTTCAGAGACCACTCATATGGCATTAGAATAGCCCAACTCAATCTGTCCGCTAAAATGTTGGAGTGGCCCGGGATGTGCATTGCAATCAGAAACCGACTGGTGGAAATCGCCCACTCCCACACTCTCATGGCCTTGTGGCAGTGAGGGTAAGATCTGGTCTCTCCTTGTTTGCTGATGTACCAGACAATGGACATGTTGTCCAACTGAACTGCAATCATCCCCGGGGAGAGAACAGTGTGAAAGGCTTGCAATGCTAAAAGCACTGCCCTCATCCGCAGAATAATCTGGTCTCAGTTTGGGACCATGTGCCTTGGACTGTCCTTCCCAAAAAGTGCCCCCCCCACCTGAGCTGGGAGGCATCCATGGTCATAGTGGCTTGGGCTGGGGATGTTGAGAATGGGTGACCTGCCAAGATTTCCGGTGATTGGAGCCACCAAAGAAGAGAAGTCTTGCAGGCTTTGCTGATCCATATAGGGTAGTCCATGGGGAGGTCTAACCAAGACCACTGAACTGCCAAGGTCCACTGAAGCACCTTTATGTGAAGGCGCGCACATGGTAAAATTGAAATTGCTGCTGCCATGGAACCTAGGATGTGGAGAATGTTGCTCGCTATTGGTGTCCTGGTGCCGCGGATCACTGACACATGGACCCGTAGGTTCTGGATCCTGTCCTGAGTGAGACAAACTTGTAAAAGTAGAGTGTCTAACTGTGCCCCTATGAATTCCAGGGTATGTGTCGGATTTAGGCGGGACTTGGGGATGTTGATGGTGATCCCTAGATTGACTGCAAGATGCATGAAGGAGTCTCTGGCCATGCAAAGTAGATGCTTGGTGGTAGCAGCGAGGAGCCAATCATCTAGGTAAGGAAACACCTGAATTCCATGATGCCTCAGGTGAGCCGCTACTACTGCCATAACCTTGGTAAACACTCTGGGGGCTGTGGTGAGACCAAAGGGTAGGGCTCTGAACTGGAAATGACCGGCTCCCAGCCGGAAGCGAAGAAATCTCTTGGAGCTTCTGCAAATCTTGATGTGGTAGTAAGCGTCTTGGAGGTCTATCAAGCACATCCAGTCGCATCCTCGGAAATAAGGTAGGATGGACTGTAAGGTAAGCATCTGGAATTTCTGCTTGGCTACCGACAGGTTCAGGGTAGACAGGTCCAATATGGGTCTGAGGTCCTCCGTCTTTTTTGGCACTAAAAAGAACCTGGAGTAAATGCCTAATCCAGACTGATCTGGGGGGACCGATTTGATGGCCCGATTGTAAAGCAGCTTTGAAATTTCGTGTGCTGTGGCCTCCCTTTGAGTGGGTGGGACAACTGGGAGGCGCTTTGATTGTATAGGTGGGGCGATGAATGGGATGGAGTATCCTCTGGATATTATTTGGAGCACCCAACGGTCCATTGTGATGGACTCCCAAGCCGTTAGGTACAATGACAATCTTCGTCCGACTGTCTCCAGAGAAGGACAGTCGAGCAATCCCTCAGGGTTGCTGTGCGAGTTGGTCCAAAAAGGTCTCCCTCGCCCCAAAGATCCTTGGACCCCCTCTGACTCTGGGGCAGCATCTGTCTTGTCCCCTTCTGCCTCTAGGGGGATGAGTTGTCCTGAGTGTCGCAGGAAAACTGAGATTTTCAGAACCACATCTTCTTCTGCCCTCTTTGATTCCTAGAAAAGGATCTTTGAGGGCTAGAAAAGTGGACTCCGACGGCAGACAGAGTCTTCCTGTCCTTCTCGCTCTGGACGAAGGTGTCACGAACAGTCTTCCCAAAAAGGGAGGAACCGTCAAAGGGAGCATTTGTGAAAGACGCCTTGAAGGGATCCGTGAATTGACAGAGTCTGAGCCAGGCGTGCCGCCTCATAGCTACGACAGTCCCAGCCACCCTAGTCGCTCCTTCCGTAGCATGGGAAAGAAGATGCATGGATGTGTTAGAAATGGATTTCAGAGTCGACATTTTCACTGAGAACATCCACTTTTCCTTTGGTGACAAGGACTCTGGGGGCGACACAGTGAATTCCATGACCAGGTCTCGCTAGAGTCGAATGACGTGTGCCAAATAATTCAGCACTCATATGGAAAACGTCGCTGAAGAAAGAACTCACCACCCAAAGCAGTCCACTGCCCTAGACTCTTTGTCCAGTGGGTGGACCGAAGAACTTTCCTGAGCCAGTTCTCTCCTGGTGGCAGCCGCCACCACCATAGCATCCACAGGGGATCCCTTGTACCAAGCCTGTGTGTCTGTCTGTGGGAGGAGAAAGGATCTTGTCTGGGCATTTGGGTATTGGCTGTATGGTGTCAGGCTCCTTCCATGCCCGAGTGGTGATAAGATACACTAATGGATCTGCAGGAGGGGACATCCAGGATGTAGATGGGTCCATGCCAAAGGCCACCAAGAATACTGTCTCGTCCGTTGAGGGTTTGGGGGCTGACCAACCTCCCCTCTGACGGAGGATTTCCATGAGGTCTCCAAAGGAGACATCCTCGGGAGGTGACCTGGGGGAACCCTCACCTTCATCCAAGTCAGTATCTTCTGTGAATGCTTATGTGGGGCCTCCTCAGCAGGACTCTCTGAAGAGGGCTCATAAGTCATGGGGGGGTTCCACGAAGGGATCCACCTGGGGGTCCTCTGGCACAGGCTATCCCTGGGAAAAGCTGATGGGAGTCATGACCAAATCCAAGGCAGCCTTGGTGGTGTCCAAGGCAATGGGCTGGGGTCTCAATTCCCTGGGAGAGAACCCTCTCCACCATGTCAAAAGCCAAAGGAGAGCACACCTCCTTGGCAACCAAGGAAGAAGTTCTCCCTGGCTCCGTCATGAGGATCGGGGCCGAGGCCAAGATAGCCAGGGTTCCCGAAGGAACGGCTCGGATCCGACAAAGTCGGAGCAGAAGACATCTCCGTTCCCTCGGATCCGGCTCCCTGTTCTCGGCCCTGAAAGTTGCTTGAATCCAAACAAGTCTGATCTAAGGAACTCAAGGTAATGGCCAGCATCGAGGTTGGAGGAACCATCGCAGCCGAACCCCCAGCACCGAGGATCCATGGATCCATAAACCCCGAGACCGATGGTCAGATCGGGGAAGGAGAGACAGGATGGAAGAAGGGCATAGAGGTCCTCTCTCTGGCCAGAGAGGGGCCTGGCAAGACTCCCATTTGGATTTTGGTCCGAATGAATCTCCGCATCATCCTGTCCACGTCAAGCTCCGATAGACTCCAAGTCGACCTTGAGGAGGTGACCGACTCGGATCTGGCTCTGTGAGATGACCTCGAAGAAGGCCTCTGATCCAAGGGCTCCGTCGGCTCCTGGGAGAACCTCGGAGAATGGAGCCGAGGAGAAGTGGTCTTAACAACTTTCACAGGTGGACTGGGAAAAGGTTCCTGCTCAGGAGATCGCTTGCAGTGCCTCTCTACCCTTTTCTCTCTCTTTTTTTTTGTCCTTGCTCGTAGCTTTTGTCCCTACCTCAGCAGGCTTAGAGGGAGGTTGAGTCCCAGCCTGAGTGGGGGTTGGTCAGCTACAGGAGCCGATGACGAGGCCATCTCTAAGGCAGAAACTGGTAGCAGGCCTTTAGTTACCAGTTTTGCCTTCCTGTCTTTAAGGGCTTTGGGATTGAACCCTGCACACACAGCACATGGCAAACTAAGATGGGGAACGCCAAGGCAAAGAGTGTGACCATCAGCCGGTGAAAGCTTGTGGCCACACTCTGTGCATTTCTTGAACACTGGTTTAGGCTTGTCAGCCATAACACACTCCACTGGGCCAAACGCTAAACTAGACACACACATACTCAGGGGTTGGCTAGGCCAAGTCTTTTCAAGAAATAAACTCAAACTTTCTAACTTCTTTTTTTTCAAACAAACCGACAAGACAAAGGGGAGGAAGGGCTATCACAAACAACTACACTCACACACCAACTTAAGAATAAAAAGTTCCACTTACTCTACCCAACTTGGAGCTACAGAGATCACAATGCATACACATGAAGCGGCAAACGAGATCTGGGAGAAGATAGGAGAGGTGAGGGATTATGGGTAAGGGGAGGAGCTTGGAAGCAGATGCTTGATAAAATGTTGCCGGCTCGGATCCGATATGGATCCGAATACCCACAGGCTGCAGATAAATGTAGTTAACTACTTTAGATCTGTCTTTTCACACATTCTCTCAGGCTTTGCAGGCATCTCCTCTGGACACTTGGAGGGAACCGTGGTTGATTATCTTGGAAGGTCCTAGTGGGATTCCACAGATACAGGCAGTCCCTGGGCTAAGGAAGAGATCTGTTTTTTTTATTCTGTCCTAAAGTCAAATTTGTATGTATGTCGAAACATGTACATATGGTTCTTATTAAATGTCACAAAGTCAAATGTTTGCCTCAGTCTAATAGTTATTTTACTTTTCTTTGCATATAATACACTTTAAAAACCCTTCCAAATGAAAAAAAAAAAACTTAAAACATACTACTATACACTGTAGCTATGCTTCCTTATTTCCTATCAACAAAGCTGGTTTAAGGCATCTTGTTACTAAATGCAGTTTATGGGGACTTTTTCACATACAGTACACTCAAACTTTGCATATCTCTCAACTGTACAGATTTTTGCCTCACATTTTTGGTCCATTTTTCATAAAATTGTGATTGTTTAGCAAAAGTAGTGGCAAATAATTAAAGACTGAATTTAGAAAATAATGTCTGAACTGTACAGATTTTCACAGAATGTCCAGATTTTGGCATCCAATTTTTGTTCTGTTTTTCATATACTTCTAGTTTTCTGGCAAATTAGGGGTAAATCATTACATATTGCAGTTAGAAAATAATGACAGACATTTGAGGTCCAGACTTCATATCCTTTAGAAAATCCATGCTAATGGAAAACCTGTTATTCTATGAACTTTCCAAGTTCATAACAGCAATATTTAAAAATTGTCCCTACTTTTGGGCCTTTGTCCCACTTTTATTGATGGCTTTGTCTAGATTTCTTGCTCTAAGAGCTTGACAGGTATGACGACAGACATCCGAGTTTCAGAATTCAAACCCTTCAGAAAAATCATGCTAATGCAAAACCTGTTATTCCATCAATTTTCTATGTTTATAAGAGCAACATTTATTAAAATTGTCCCTATTATTGGGCATTTGTAACACTTTTATTTACAGCTTTTGTCCAGATCTAAGAGGTTTAGGGGTATGACACACACACAGTCACTTCTTCATTCATACCTGCATTCACTCACATCGCTCTCACTCTTCTCTCTCTCTCTCATACACACAGTCACTCCCTCATTCATACCTGCATTCACTCACACATCGCTCTCACTCTTCCCTCTCTCTCTCATACACACAGTCACTTCCTCATTCATACCTGCATTCACTCACACATCGCTCTCACTCTTCCCTCTCTCTCTCATACACACAGTCACTTCCTCATTCATACCTGCATTCACGCACACATCGCTCTCACTCTCCCGATCTCACCCTTTCTCTCTCTCTCTCATGCTCTCTCTCACACACACACACACACACACACACACACACACACACACACACACACACACACACACACACACACACACACACACACTTGGGCAAATTTATTTATTTTTTTTCACATTATTTTCGATATTGCAGCAGCCCACTTGTATCTATGGGTTGTCCGCAAGTCAGATGTCTGGAACCCGGGGACTGCCTGTATTGGTCAAGGAGGAAGTTCACGGTTCTCTTCTCTAATCTCGCCAAGGGTCAGTACCTCCAGTACTTGTTAGGGCTGATGTCTTTTCTAAAAAAAGACAAAAACTAAAGCATGTTTTACCTTGTCCTATGGATCTTCAAAAGGAACGGCAGGAGTTTACTCAGGGCTTGTTCTCTGCCTTAATGGCTCAAAAGCCTCCTCAAGGGGTTTGGACCTCTACCCAATCTAAATGGTTTATGGAACCAGATTCCTCAGATGAGGATTCCTTGTCTGATGAGGGGTCTTTGTCCTATTCTTCAGAGAAGCCTTCACCTTTGCTTGTGATTCTGATGCAGAGGAGTTTGTTAACATTGAGTCTCCTTTCAAGGAATTGTCCTTTGGGAGCATAATTGCTAAGATGATGAAATTCTTTAAGTGGGATTCTTCTCAAATGTCAGACATTCAGAGAAGATATTATTATGAGTTGCTTCAGATGGATACTTCTAAACTATCGGCAGTTCCTCATGTGCTAGCTACATTGTTAGATACTTTCATTGCTGCTTCCAAGTTTCCTGATTCTCACCCTCCTGCTCCTAAATAACCTGATAGGTTTTATAAGGTTCATGAGGATTATCTATTTTTATTTAAATGTCCTTCTGCTGTGCCTGCTGTGTTGTCAGTTTCTTCTGACAAACCTTCTAAACTTTTCCCCTCCTCCAAACTTTTGCTTTCTGATAAGAATAGAAGGGCAATGGAGAGGACTGGCAAGAAATCTTACAGTGCCACTACTTTGGGCTTTAGGACTATTAATTAATTACCGTACCCACATGACCAGATATGCTCTGGCCTTGGTTGCTCAGGCTTGTCAGGTTACCTCTGCCCTCCCTGATTCTTATGGAAAATTCCCTGCTTTATCTTTTTTAGGTTCTGTGTCTCAAGTGGCTCACCACTCTAAGTGTAACTATGACCTCTTCTAGAGCCGCAGCTTTTGGGTCTATCATGAGGCACTATTCTTGTCTTCATCTCCAGTCTCTTCGTCAGACATTAAGGCCAAGTTGTTGGATGCTCCTTTGGATAATACTCATTTTTTTGGGATCACTGCTGCTGACTTGTTTAAGTCTCTTCAAGAGAAAGGCAAAGCCTTAGACTTTAAACATATTTTCTCTCTCCTATCACTAAGTTCCAGAGGAATTAACCTTCTAGATCTGCAGTTGTTTGCAGGCAACCCTGCCAGGCCTCTAAGGGCAGAAAGAGTGGGAGAAGGGCCCCCTCTGCTAAGGCTTCTCAGATTTCTGTGGCCCAGAAGCCTCCCTTATCTGATAAACCTGCTTCTCTATGACAACCCCCCCACACCTTTACAACAGGTTCCTTTGTCCCTTTGGCTCTATCTTTGTCTTCCACATTGGCATCTCATCACTTCAGACACTTGGTTTCTTTCTCTCATCTGTCAGGGTTATTTCACAGTATGAAAATTTCTCCCTCCTTTTTCTGGGATTCCTCAACCTCCTCTAGAGCAACTTCCTCATTTCCCAGAGGTTCTAGGGCCCCTGTTGAACCAAGGGACCATTTGATCTGTCTCCCTTCCCAAGTCAGATGGAGTGTTTATTCTGAGATGTTCCTGGTTTCTCAAAGGGAGGGCACTTGAAGACCTATGTTGAATCTCTCCTGGCTCAACACCTTTCTCAACGTCCCTTCTTTTCAGATGCTTATTCTTCAAACTGTTTCCTCTTTTATTACCCGAGGCTTTTCTTGTGTCTTTGGATCTGAAAGATGCTCACCTTCATATCCCTATTCACCCTCTCTACAGGAAATGTTTACATTTCTCTGTATCTTCCTCTCATTTTCAGTTCTCTGCTTTGTGCTTTGGCCTCTCTGCTGCTCCTGTGATTGCCTTCTGCTGTCTCCAAGGCATTCAAATTTGTTCTTATTTAGATGATCTGTTGCTTCAGGCACCTTCTCCCAGTCAATTGTTGCAGGATCTGCAGTTAACCATCTCTCTTGTTCAAATTCTGGGGTTCACTATCATCTTCCAAAAGTCTGTCTTAACTCCCTCTCAGGATCAAGTGTATCTAGGTTACAGGATCCAGACGGTGCCAATGTTGGCCTCTCTTCTGCCTCCAAAGGCATTATCTTTGATAGCTTTCTTTGTCTCCTCTTCCCCTGACTACTGTGCCAGAAAGGGCTTTTCTTTGGGCCATGAGATTCATCGTCTCTTCTATTCTGTTTCTTCCTTTTGCCAGACTGCATATGTGGAAGCTTCTATGGTACCTCAAGTCAGTTATGCTGCAGCATCATCACCCTCTGACTTACAGTGTACCTCTCCTTCCCTGTCTCAAGAAGAAATTTGAGTATTGCATTTGACAGTTTGCTGTCAACCCAGGCTGACCCTTTTGGCCTGCAGTCCCTTCTCAAGAGCTGTTCACCAATGCCTCAGACATGGGCTGGGGGGCATCTCTTGTTCACCTGAAAGTTCAGGGTCTTTGGCTCCCCCCCCTCAGAAATAAGACCATATCAACGTCATAGAGAGGAGAGGTCTGATTCTGGCCCTTCAGGATTTTCACCTCATGTTCTCTCTAGGCCCCCTGAAGGTGTACACATACATTACAATGATGTGGTATGTCAACAAGCAGGGGGCACAAAACCTTACCTCCTCTGCAGGATGGTGTTTCAGGCTTGGGGAGTGGCTCTCAGTTATCAGTTATCTCTTCAGGTAGTATACATTCCTTCAGAGCACAATCTTGTGGCAGACTCTCTGAGCAGGTCCAAAATACAGGCTCAGACATGGATTCTTCACAGAGATGTGTTTCTGGACATTGTCTGATGGTAGGGTATTCTTCAGATCCTTCTGCCTCCTGTCCGAACAGGCAGCTTCCTCTCTTCTGTTTCAGAGTACCATTCCATCCGGCCTGGAAAATGGATGCCCTATCCTGTCCATGGAAGTGGAGGTGTCTTTATGCTTTCTCTCCTCTTCCTCTACTTCCAAGTTATCTTAAGATAAATCAAGAAGTGTCTCATGCTTTTTGGCAATCACCATTTACACAAACTAAAGAAGATTCAGCTGGACTCCCCAAAAATCTTGCTAGTGATCCCCTTTTGGCCAAGAAAGCACTGGTTCCCCTCTCAATGCATCAGGCCAAGGGCAATGATCACAAATACCTCACCGGTTGGATCTCCTCACATAGGACAAGGGGTCTCTCATTAATTCCCAATTGTACACCCTGCAACTGACATTGTGAGTGATTAGGCTTTGATGCCTTTCAGGCACCTCTTTTCTGAGGATGTGCTCAGGGTTTTATAGGAGGCAAGGAAACCGTCAACCAGAAAATCTTATATCTCCAAATGGAAAAGATTTTCGGTCTTGTGCCATGCTCATAACTAGGACCCTTTTTCAGTAGTGGTCCCTCTGGTCCTCTCTTATTTGTGTGAGTTCCTTCAGTCTGGCTTGGTCTATTCTTCTGTGAAGGTCCATTTGTCAGCTACTTCTGCTTGTCTGCCCTTGACTCCTCCTTTGACTTCTCATTTTGAAGTCAAACAATTTCTTAAAGGTGACCTGCATATTAGGCCTCCAAGAAAACCTACTCCTCCTTGGGACCTTAATTTTGTTTTGGAGAAATTGACTCAGGCTCCTTTTGAGCCTGCAAATTCTTCTTCTTTGCAAAATTGTACCTGGAAGGTTGTTTTATTGCTGGCTCTTACTTATGCTTGGAGGGTGTCTGAGCTGCAGGCCCTTATGGCCATTCTTCCTTTTTTGTTTTTCCACAGGGACAGGTTGTTCTTTCATACTAATCCTTCTTTTATGCCCAAGGTGGTAAATGAGGTGTCCTTAAATCAGTCGGTACAACTCCCTTCCTTTTTCCCTTCTCCTCAGTCTGCTACTGTGAGGGTCCTGCATACCTTGGATGTGCACAGACTGCTCAGGTACTATCTGGATAAAGCTAGGACTATTTGCAAGTCTGTCAGCTTTTTGTTTCCTTTCATCCCAGGTCTTTGCAAGCCATCTCCTCCTGGATATCTAAGGCCATTTCTTTTCTTATTCTCTTAGCCTCTGTCTGCTTCTGTTAGAGCTCATTCTACTAGGGCTGTTGTCTTTTCTGGTGCCATCTTCAAGGGGTTGAACACCAGTTCAATCCCTGAAGCTGCTACCTGGTTTTCAGTACGTACCTTTACTAAGCATTACAAGTTGGATATGGTTTCTAGGGCCAGAGGAGGTTTTGCTGAAACCATTTTATGTGGGTTTGTAGAGGGCTCTTCTCAGCCTTCCGCCTCTCGTTCTGTTCAAGAACTTGTTTTAATCTCTCTTTTTTAAGGAATACTGCAACAGTATTATAGAAGGAAATAGTACAGTTGTGCAAAATCTTACTATAACAGTAGATGTCCTTCTCTTTATTGTTGCAGTACTCGCTCCCTCCATCCAACACCCTCTTGTTTATTCTGCATTTTTCCTTCTGGATGTGCATGGACTCATTTGTCCTAAAATGACTGTTCTCGTCTGGGGCAATTCATTTCTAGGTAGTTGCATCCACATGTCCCTTTTATGGCCTACGTTCTGTTCGAGGAGCATACATGTGATGTACAGTGCAAACAAGATCCTATTTAAAGCTTATTGATACTGGCCAAGTGACAGGCTGTCCAGGGCGGGACATCCATTCTTTAAGGAATACTGCAACAGTACTATCTACTGTTATGGGAAGATTTTACACAACTGTATTTTCTAGCCTGCCTAGGACTTTAGACCTGTAATGGAATCATAATGGTGAGAGAACTGTGATTTGTCACAGGTTCCAAGTTGCAGAGCTCTACTGGCTGGATCGTAGGAGGTTACTACGCTAACCTCCCCAGGGGCTCTTACAAGCCTAGCCAAGTGTATTTATGGATTTACTGGTTTCTTGTCTAATTTGTATCTAATAGCCTGTGCTGAGCTCACCATGGGTTCTTTACTAAAAACTCTTAAGAAGTGTGGAAAGCCTTGAACAGCCTAACCTAAGAAATTAGGCACACTCTCACTACTCATTAATAAGTCTAGCTAAACTAACCAATGCATCACAACACCAACCCAACTCAAAGCAGTTAAAGTCCCACCAGTCCCCTAAATCATTCCTGTTTGAACCATGGACCAGCACTTCCGTATAACTTTTGTAGCTGGCCAGACTGAGATAGTGATATTAACATAAATCAAGAATTGTCTTGTGAGTTTTTAGTCACCATTTACACAAACTGCATAAAAGAGTATGAGAAATGTTCATACAAAATGGCACATGAGAATAAAATCTTATACACAGACAGCTCAGACCCTAGGATTATCAAAAGTACACACAAAACACACCACACCTCACCACGACCATCATGCTACACATACTACACACAATTCTTAATATGCTGAGGTTCTAATGATTAACTTGCCTAAACCTCAAAGATCACCAAACTGTAACACAGTTACAAACCACCCTCAGCAACACTTTCTACTTATTAGGCCTACCACCTTACATAGGATAAGGAGTCCCAGAGCCATGGATGCTAAGCCTGAAGTCAGGCATCCAGTATACCATACAGTCTAGTTATAGATGACTCCACCGCAAGACAACAGATACACTTTTTACCAGGCTGAGTAAGGAAAGAGTGACTGATAGTTGTCGGTTTAGTCCCAGGATCCATCAGATCACACACTCTTTCAAGTGGCAGCTTGGGTGTGAAGAATGACTTGAGAAATACTTCTTTGCATTTTATATATATATATATATATATATATATATACATACATACATATGCATACATATAAAGAGAGAGAGAGAACAGAGTTCTCAGACTGTATGTCCCAAGCAGGTATGATCAGTCGAAAAACAGCCAGCAGACAATGGCAAACTGTAATGCTTTATTGGGTTCCTGTAAAGCACATAGAAACAGAACGGTTTTGGCTCCAATGCACTTTAGCCTTCTTCAGTGTTTAAGGTAATATTAAAAATTAGTGTCTTAAGCCATACACATGAATGAGTGTTAAACAACCATTGTCTCCTTACAAATGTTCATTCAATCCAGGTGACAAAAATGCACCTAATTTATTTATCCATTTCCTTTCTTTTGAATCCAAAAGGCTATGCCATCTGGCTTTATTAGCCCTATTTCCCATGATTTTATCAATAACTGTAAATCTAAAAGCAGCATTGGGGTGTTTAGTAGTATGCTTATATAATGCATTACTAAGTTTTTTGTTTCTAATCCCACTTAGATGTTCTGAAATCTGAATCCTAAGGAGTCTGGATGTCTGCCCTACGTAGAAGGCATGGCAAGTACAGGTTGCTAAATAGATAAGCCAGTCTGTCCCACAATTCGCACTATAAGCATATTAATAAGGGTTTGGGTTGACTCTAGTCAAAAGACAATGACTGGTTTCTTATTAGTAGGTTGTGGACATTGTGGTCACTGTACCCACTGTAAGGTTGTTAACAAAACATTGGATTTTTCCAGCAGTAATACAGGTAATGTCTTTAAGATTCCCTTTTTTGTGAATTCTTCAATCAAAAGAGACACACATCAAGGCTGGTTACACAGCTTAATGCACTAGAGCTTCTTCATGTCCAAATTACCATCAGGAAGGTCCCTTGCCAAATATTGAGATAGATATAGAACTCACTCTCTCTATCCCTCTCTGACCCACAAAAGCTAACAAAAACTAGACTCATTCAATTTTTAATCCGATACCATTTTCATGGGTGATCTAAATTATAAAAAATAGTCTGGGAAACCTAGAGCCTTACTAGTGTACACACACAGAGATTCCTGGAGTTCGTCAAAATAAATATCCTGGAACAAGTAGTTAGACTATCCATAAGGGAATAACATCTAAGACCTTGCTTTTACTAATATGAGGACAACTTGCACCATTTGAATATCTTTGCCACTTGTTACGTCTGACCATAAAATTCACTTCAAAATAAAAACTGATCACTTCCACCCCTTTAAAAACTTCTCCAAGACAAACCATCTACTTCTATGTGATACACTGTAAAGCTTCAAATCCTTACCATACTCAGTTAATGCAACTACGTGGTAACATACACCACTAAATTATACCAGCATGCTGCACAGATGTATGTATCTGTACCTGGTAGAAAGAGAAGGGCATACCGTTCTGGTGTAACTTTAATATCAAAAAGCTTTACAATAAAATGAAGAGATTATTGTTGAAAGTAAGACCAGCAATACACAGAATGACGGAGTCCATAACATTAATTAAACAAGTAGATCAGGTTCATAGGTTCATACTAGGCTATCTGCCCTGGGGCAATTATAAGCCTAGCCCGATTCTGTATGGCTTATGCCACCCCTTGATTTGAGTATACTGTGCCCTTTTTGTAAGATTTAGTTTACTGTGCCTCTGTCTAATAGTGACACGGGAGTAATCCCTGGGACAAACCTACGATCCCCCATCCACCTATCGAGATTCTTCTTGAAGAGATTCAGTGAGGTGCTCTGCCTCACATAAACTGGAATTCTATTCCAGAGTGAAGGGAGCCTCTGGGTTATAAACCTGTCCCTCCAGCAAGTTCTATTTATTTCTGTGCTGAGGTTCAAGTCCCTCGAGCATGTGGCTCTAAGGGATTTAGATTTACTGAGGTGGAGCATGTCCATTAATTCTGGATTTGACATAGCTTTGTATGTCAGGCATAGATCGCCTCGAAGTAGGCGGTATGCAACTGAGTAGAGCTGGAGTTTTTTTAACAGAGCAGCATATGGCATCTGTTTGCGACCCTTGATCCTCTTGGTGAGATACTTTAGGGGTATTTCTAATTGCTGCAGGTGTCGGGTAAGGTACATCCCAAAAGGGGCATTGTATTCTATGATGGGCCTGATGAGGGATGAATAAAGGGGCACGATTACCTCTCTTGATCTAGATGTGAAACCCTTCATGATGAGGTGGGCTATGTAAAAGGTCTTTCTAACCACTTTGGCAATGTGGTTTTCAAAGGAGAGATTGCTATCAACTTGGGTCCCCAGGTCCCTAATAACATTCTCTGTACTTAATGGGTTTCTGCCTATGTGGTAATTTGTGGGCACATTGTTTTTGCCAAAGGGTATGACTATACATTTTTTGGCATTTAGCTTTAAACCATGGCGCTGGCACCAGTTATCTGTCTCTGTGAGACCTTTTTGAAGGATGTTTGTGTCAACTGCAGAGTCGATTATGGCGCCCAATTTGCAGTCGTCTGCGAACTTGGTGAGCCACAGTCCTCCCACGTTTGCCTGTACCTCGGAAAAGTATATACCGAACAAGAGTGGTCCCAGGACAGAACCCTGTGGGACACCACTTGTGACCGGTTTCGAGTCTGACATGGCTCCAGCAACTCTCACTCTGTGGGTTCTGCCTTTGAGCCAGTTTGCGACCCATCTTGTGACATAGGGGTTTATATTTAAGCTGGATAGCTTATCTATGATGCCTGAGTGGGGTATTGTGTCAAATGCCTTTGCAAGGTCCAGATAGGCTGTGTGGACTACCTTCCCTTCATCTATGGCTTTGGTGACTGTTTCGAAGAAGTCAACCAGGTTCAAAAGGCAGGATCTGCCCTTGACAAAGCCGAACTGGGTGGGATCTAGTGTCTGTAGGTCCCCAATGTCTTTGTTTATGAGCTCCATGATGATCTTCTCCATAGCCTTGCAGACTAAGCTAGTCAGGCTTATGGGGCGATAGTTTTCAGGGTCCGTAGAGGCTCCACCTTTGTGGAGTGGGACCACTGTTGCTGTATGCCATTCTGTGGGCACATATCCTGTAGTGAGGCTGAGATTGTATAGCTGTTTTATTTGAGGGATTAGTTCCTCTTGGAGTTCATGTAGGACGCAACCTGGGACGCCATCTGGTCCCATGGAAGCAGTGTTTTTTGCTTTGGAGAGGGCAGCCTTCACCTGAGCATCAGAGATGTTTGGGAGGCAGCCCTCTGCCGAGATAGATACTTGCTCTTTTGGGGGAGGGGTGGGGAAGTTTGCACTGAACCTGTCTGCGAGGATATTGGCGTTGTCTCTGGGTTCAGTGTATTTTTTGTCGTTTAGAATCAACTCAGAACAAGTCTGGGAGTTGCATCCCAGGTTCCTAACATAACTGAAAAAATCCTTATGATTGTCTTTGGTGTCCTGTGTAATTTTTCTCTCAAAGCTGGCCTTGGAGGATTTTATGAGGGATCATAATTTTTTGCTAGTACTGATCAGAGATGCCTTCCCTATTAGTGATTTTGCTCTATCATGTAGTAGCTTCCTCCTTTTGTTGTACAGTTTATTTATGGCAGGGGTCCACCAGACTGGACGCCTGCCTTTGGATGAGTGGGTCTTGGTTTTGTTTGGGATAGCATGATCCATGCATTCCTGGAGATGTCCGTAGAATGCGTTTATATAGGATTCCGCAGTTTGGGCCGTAGTTTCCACTGGCCCTGGGGTCTTGAAGGATTCCACTTCGTGCTTAATTAAACATACAAAAGCCATGTCTGAGGCAAAAAAGCCACCCAAGCAAAATACAATCACAATGACTTTTTAGTTATGTTTGTAATCTAAGGTGCTCAACCCAACAGTGAGACGAAGCTCATTGTAAACAATGTTACTTACACCGAAGATGAAGATGTAGCTAAATTACTGGCCGATCAACTCACCTCAAATGTTACCCCCTCTCTCCCCTCTGCATCTCACATGAAATATTTGAAACTGACTTTCTACTTGCAATCACACAATACCAAGTCCTGAAAGTCATATCAAAATCAAAAAATACGGTGTCAGTGGGTATTGGCAATATCCCAGGATGCATCTTAAATAGCATGAAGCACAATTTAGCCACACCCCTAATAACACTGATGAACCTTAGCCTCCATATGAGTTTTGTACCATGCAAGTGGAAAACCGCAACCATTATTCCCCTACATAAGGAAGGAACTTCGATGGACCCAGGCAATTACACACCCAAAAGTCAGACCAGCCTCATATGCAGTGCCATGGAAAGAATTACTATGGAAATAATCATAAGGATGTGCTGGACCTTGAAACACCATAATTATTTTCTTGGATGCACTACCTCTGCTCGACATACTTGTTCTGTGTGTTAACATCTGTTTCTATGTTACTATTGTGGAACTTTTCTCCCCGGGTCTCCACTGAAAATGAGCTCATTCTAGGCCCAGTGGACTTTCCCAGTTAACAAATGCAATAAATAATTAAATAAATAAATAACACTGGACCCATCTCAGTTTGGATTTGTCAAAAGTAGGCCATGCTTACTCAACCTGGTGGACTTTTTTTTTTTTTTTTAAAAATCACCGAAGGAATGGACAAAGGTAAAACAGTACACACTGCCTGCCTCAATCTGCCCAAGGCTTTTGACACAATTCACCATCAAGCATTACAGATAAGCCTAAAAAACTAGGCATAAACTCCTTCATCACCCACTGGATTGTCATCTGGCTCTGACAGGAGGCAGGAGATTAAAACAGGGGAAACTACCTCTGCAAAAAAGGCCAGTTACCAGTAGAGTCAACCAGGGTTCGGTGCTGGGACCTCTTTAGTTCGGTATCTATTTCTCAGACATAAAAGCTAATACTAAAGGATCAAAGGAATATGGCTAGGTTTACAGATTACTGCAAGGTAGGAACAGTGATCAAATCCCCAAAAGACAGCCATCCTACAGGAAGACTTGCCTCAAACAAAAAACTGATGCCAGATGCATGGACTAAAGCTAAATGCCAACAAAATATACATTATTGTCTCATATGGAAACTTAAACCCCCCTGGAGAACTACCACATTGATAACACAATACACACTTGTTGACCAAGTACTTTGGGATTTTGGATCTTATGTGCACAATGACCTAACTTTTGCCTAGCATTGTGGTAAGGAAGTTCTTATGTACTATACAGCTAATAAACAAGGGGACTGGTTCAAGTTCCAGAGATGTCACTTTCCCCTTAACTATTGGCCTAATGAGGGCTGTGTAGAGTATAATGCTCCTTTTGGCATGCATCTGTCTAAACATATGCAACTAGAACACTCATAGAGATACCTTACAAAAAGGTTACCAGGCCTAAACAACATGTCCTACATGAACTGCCTCAGAGCCTTATCACTATATTCAGTCTCTTACAAACCAGTAAGAGGTGATCTGTGTCTAGTATACAAGGCATCTTCCAACCCATTATTGATGGAACTTGCTTCACATATACAAGACAAATGGTACCATAAATACTTGACCTAGGAACGGTTATAGTCATAAATAAGTAACATTAAGAATTTACCTTATATGCCTTCAGTCAGGAACAGTACTTCAGGATGTGCAAACAGTAATCTTATTCTTACAGTGCTGGGAGACACTCTTCATAGCCGATGTTAAATCAGTCTGTCCAAAGAGAGACAGACCATATTTTTTATACATTTTCTTATCAAAACTGGTCATGCAATTTCATTACGTTACAATGACCATGTCCTATAGAAAACTTTGCAAATGTTCTCATCCCTCGTGATTTTCGCCTCGGACTTCACGTGAACACCTTCCTATACATGATGCACCTGCTTTCACAGGGTCTTGTTTCAGACCTTCCCTAGCAACAAAACACTCCTAGCCTTCAGGAGTCAGGCTAACAAATTTCTTTTTGCAGTAACTAACATGCCTCAGTTTCATGCAACACTTACTTTTACTTTTTTTTTCTCCTTGTTACATATTAAAAGAATGCAGTTAGGATACAGTAATAACTTTAGCTTATGAAGCTGTATTTTTCCCAGCCCTGCATACAAATTATATTTGTTTTTTTAACAATCATATTATAGCATCATTAATGAACTGAAATTAGTATACATTTTAATAGATAATCTTAGTCCATACAGTTTCCTCCCTCTGACTCTATCAATGGCATACCATACATATAATTATATTTTTATTTATCTCAACTTGATAAAATACGTCTCTGCATCGTAATAACCATCTTCTGTTATACTAGAATTGTCATTGATTGGTACATGCAGTGGCATTTCATGTACAGGTGAGGTTAGACATCTTGTAATCACAGCCTTTATAATAGAAAATACCAAAATGATTACAAATATAATAAAAAGTACAATGCCAATACCCAGGATTATGCAGGTTACCAAAAATGCTGCCCAACCATCCATAAAGTGTCCATTGTTTTGATGTGCTGTCCAAATCTTTTGGCCCTTTGTTCCATAAAATTTGCCAGTTTTTTCTGTTCATGATTGTCACTAATATAGGAACAGCAACGACTCCCTATGAGGGCACATGACCCCCCCTTTTGCAGCAAGCATTATATCAAGTGCCATTCGATTCTGTAATACCACAGTTTACATTTTAGTCATTTTTCGATTTGCCATCCTGATGTGATGTGAAGTTTTGTTGGCCACCTCCTGTAAAATTTGACCAAGTATGGCGATTTCAAACATTGTCCTTTGCACTCCATACCCAGGATTAAAAACTGAAAATACTTGCTCTGCCCAGTGGATTGCTCACTTATTTCTCAGTCTACCTGCTGTTGGGTGTTCAAAATGTTGACTAGCAGGAGTAATATAGCCTACAAAGCAACATCCAGACCAGTTAGTAGGCAACCAGGGGTAGGCATGATCACAACAGATGTAGTAACGGTCACTTACCATGCCCATGCCATGTCCCCAGTCATAGCTTTTTAAGTGCAAAGAGTCTAACACACTTTCATGCCTGGTGTCATTACATTTGCTTTTCCCTACTGGTACAGTCCCATTTCTGGCATAACTCGTGTCTCCATGATGTGTGATTGCAAGTTGAAGAGACACAACCTTTGAAAAATCAATTGCATTATGCCAGGTTAAGCTGATGTCATTAAGGTCCTTTTCAAATAACACCTGTGATGCAGGGATGGGAATTATATGCCTTAGAATGATGAAGTATATGCAAACATATCCAGCAGTTTGTTTTGTCTAGATTTTTAGCACACTGCCGAAGGATCAGCAAGAAACTGTTTTCTCTCAACCAGTTTATAGAAGGGATCAGCAGCAGATACAAAACAAAAGTACCTGTTGTCACTGGATTCATCAATAACTGCTACTGAAGATGACCTTCTCACTGGGCAGATGAATTATCTGTCACACCTCGATCTCCCTCTGTTGGCTGCGATGATTCATCTGGGGACCCACATGGCAGGTCTTCTTGCAATGAGATGAATGGATCCATGGTGGTGGTCCTGCATGGAGAACTGCAGTCAAAGTTAACAGGACCTGAAAAGGCCCCTTCCACCTCGAGCTCCAGCAGTTTTTCCTCTGGAAAATTTTCACATACAACCAATCACCCGGTTGTAGTTGATGACAGGGCTGGTCAGGAGGCTTTGGTAATGCTGCTCTTACTGTTCGATGATACAGCAGCAAAATATTGAGGAATCTCCTACAATAAGAAATCATAGCATCATCTGAGAAAGTTAAATCAGCATTTCCCACTGGAGGGTTAGCTGGAAGAGCCATGCATTTCCCCATTAATATTCCATACAGACTCAACTTCCTGGTGGCATTCAGCAAGGCCCTCATACTCATTAATGCTAAGGGAAGGGCTTCAGGCCACTTTAAGTGGGTTTCAGCACAAATCTTCGAAATTTTATTTTTAAGGGTCCTGTTTACCCTTTCCACTCATTGAGATTACTGGGGATGGTTGGGACAGTGAAGACTCAACTTAGTATTAAAAATTTTACATAGTTCTTTACACAGTGCATTATTAAAATGTGTTGGCTGGTCGCTGTTAATAATGCTTGGTATACCGAATCTCGGTATAAATTCAGTTTTTTAATAACTGTGACTGCATCAGCTTTATGACAAAGGTAAGCTTTCACCCATGCTGAGAACATACACACTACCACCAAAATAAATTGTAAATTATTAGTCTTAGGCATCTGGATGAAGTCTAGCTGTATGTTACCAAAAGGTCCCCAGGGTGGAGGTAAACATGCAGATTTGCTGTTGGCATGTTTGCTTATGTTATACTCCAAACATATACTACAGTTTTGTACATATTGAAGTATCAAAGAGGAGACATGAGAGGCATACCAACTTTGGGTAATTTGATTAAATAAAGCTGTCTTAACGGTATGGGCCAGTAGATGATATATCCTTACTAGGTAAGGTAGCAAAGAGGCAGGCACCACCAGTCGGTCATCCAAATGTCACTATGCCATCAGAGGATTTGCTACATCCATTCTTGAGCTTAGAACTTGTCCCTGTGATGCTTCAGCTTGAAAGGCTGACAACTTTTAAAATCAAACACATCATTACTACTGCAGTTTGTTATTGTTAACATACACAGATTTTTGCAACAATTTACTACTGCTTGTTTAGGAGCTTGGTCTGATAAGTTGTTGTCTTTTGTACATGTGCACAACATTTGATTACAGACAGCCTCTTAGGTAACAAAAGTGCATCTAACAATGATTTTATTTACCTTGAATTTTTAATTTGATTTCCCAAAGAAGTCAAAAGCCCTCTCTCTTTCCAAAGTTGCCCAAAATCATGTACCACCCCAAAAAGCATAACGGCTGTCTGTAAAAAATATTGGACACCTTGTCTTTGGCTAATTCACAGGCTTTTTGCAAGGCCACTAGCTCAGCTATTTGAGCAGAGTGAACACCCTCTAATATTTGTTGCAACAATATTGTTTCTTCGGTGCAGGCTGCTATTCCGGAGATCAACTTTCCTGTTTGAGGTCTTCTACAGGAGCCATCCACGAACAAATTCAGGTCAGCATTGGGTATATGAATGTCTTTCAAGTCCTCCCTAGGAGAAAGCAAATAGTTACACATACACACAATCATGCGCTTTACCATCTTCAGCAGTAGGCAGCAGAGATGCAGGATTCAGAACAGGACAGCAGATCAGAGAAATAGATGGATCAGAAAGAAGTGTAAGTTCATATCTAGTTAGATGTGCAGTCAAGAGTGGTTGAGTTTTCATTTTAAGCAAAAGAGATGATACAGAATGAAGGACAGCTACTGTGAGATCATGCCCGAGCACCAAAGATGGTGTCAGATTAACTAGAATGGCATCAGCGACAACTGCCCTTAAACAGGGTGGAAAACCTTTTGCAACAGAATCAAGTGCTGTGCTGTAATAAGTTAATGGATGATAGCTGTCCTCATGTTTTTGTGCAAATACTCCTTGAGCAAATCCATTTCTTAGATGACAAAATAAAATAAAAGTTTTATTATAGTCTGGTAACCCTAAAGCTGGGGCATTAGCTAAAGCTTGTTTCAAATTCTGAAATTAATTTTCCTCTTCACTGTTCCAAAGGAGAAGCTCTGGTGTTTAAAATATTTGTCAAAGTTTTGGCAATTTATGCGTACTTAAGGATCCACTATCTACAGTATCCTGTCATACTAAGCTGTCTGTGAGTAGTCGGATGTAGGGCCCTAGATATTGCATCAATACGAGATGGTAACACTTGCCTGCTACCCTGGGATATTAAATGACCAAGATAACGTACCTCAGATGACCACAATTGTAGTTTTTCTCTAGACACTTTGTGTCCCTTTTCTGCAAAGATAGTCAGAAGATGCAAGTTATCCTTGCTGACATTGCTGAAAGGAGTTTGATGCTATCAAGAAATCATGTACATATTGTACTAACACAGACCCACCCGGAAATGTCACAGTCTCTAAATCTTTTTTCAGAATTTGAGAAAATAATGAAGGAGATCAGTATATCCTTGTGACAACCATGTCCAGGAATATTGCTATCTCTGACAAGTAAAAGTAAACAGAAACTGACTGTTAGGGTGAATTGATATAGAAAAGAATGTTGAAAATAAATCTATTACAGAAAAATAACTAGCTGTAGGTGGTATGCAACTCAATATTGTTGTTGGATTTGGAACAACAGGAAAAGTAGGCAGAACTGCATTGTTTACAGCCCTTAAGTCTTGTACAGATCTATAAGCATCCTTCCCTGGCTTTTTCACTTGGAAAATAGAAGTATTACAAGGGCTTTTAGCTGGTATTATTATTATTCCTTGCTGTATTAGAGACTGAATTACAGGTTTGATTCCTTGCTCTGCTTCTGCCTTTAGTGAATATTGTGGAACTCTAGGAAGAGGTTTTGATGGATTTAATTTTATTTTTACTGGTTCTGCTGATTTCAGTATACCTACTTTATTTGCATGCTTAGCCCACAACTTGGCAGGTACCTGCTGTAGTAACTCTCCATCTGCCTGTATGCTTCCAGCAGGCTGTTCCTCAGCTTCTGCTAAAACTGCCAATACTTTCCCCTCTGATTTTGTTGGAACATTCAGATACACCCCTTGTAGGGTACAGTAAATAGTACAACCCAGCTTGCATAACAAATCTCTCCCTAGCAGACCTACAGGTGCAATAGTACTCAAATGAAAAGAATGCTTTTCTTCGATCGGACTTCAAGAAATGGGGATGGGGTCTAAAACAGGATACGTAACTGTAGTATTTGGTACTCCAACTGCCTTTACTTTATGCTCTGATACTGGTATTTGACTATCTGAAGTAATTTTTAACACTGACCTAGTGTCTCCAGTGTCCACCAGAAATGGGTTTTCTTTGCATTTATTTTCATCTTAACGTAAGGTCCACTTTGATCTACTGGCAGTAAAGGGTTAAGATTCACTTCTGTATTATTTCCTTGACATAGTCAGTATGGAGATTCCTGACTCCTTCCAATCTGAGGAGACGGTGGAGGAAAAACTCCATTATTATAATTTGGTTGCCACTCAGTCGAAGCATCTTGGGCTCTTTGCATTTGCCTGTGTGGACACTCCCCTCTCCAATGTCCTGCTTCTCCACAATTAAAGCAAGATGTGTTAGATGAAACCGGAAAGGCCCTGCCAAGCTCATTGTTGCCTACCAGCTGCACCTTGTTCCCCTCAACCAGCACCTTTGCTAAATCCTCTAGCAATTCCTCTACCCCTTCCTCTGCTTCTGCCTCAACTGCTTGGGTTTTCCAGCTGCCTGATTTGCAAAGTTAACAGCTTATCCTCAGTATCCTTTCACCGTTTTTCCTGATACTCTGTACAGTGATTTACAGCAGTTAATAAAGACTCTAAGTCCTTTCCTTGTCAGTCTTTGAACACTTACTTTATTTGATTTTGTACAGGGGCTTGCAAACCCTGCACAAAAACTGCTGCAATAGCTGACTTAGCTTGCTCTTCTGGGCCTGGTATTCCTGAATGTCTAGCAAATACTGTTTTAAGGCGACTCAAATAATCTGCAGTGGCTTCCCCTTTATTTTTTTACATGCCTGTATTTTGGACCAGTCAGTCCTAACTTGAAACACATCCGTAATCTTGTTTAACAATGTTGTTCGTTTATCTGTGAATGTATTCCCTGTGAAAGTGAAATCTGTTATTTCAGCCTTTTCCAGTAACTGCTTTCTTATTTCATCCAAAGTAAATACCCTCAGTAGTTGATTTAAATCTGACAAAGTAGGATTGTAACATTCTATTACAGTTTTTCATTTTTCTTTGAATTTTAATGGATCTTCTCTAATATTTGGAAAATTTTTAGACATAGTGTGCAGATCAGCAGAGGTCCAAGGTCGATGAACAAGTTCCCTATTGTTAGCCCCCAAAATCTCCCTGAGAGGTGCTAATAGATCCCTTCCAGAGGTTGTATTCTCCTGTTGTACCCTGTCATGTGAGCACGTATAGTGAGATACAGGAGTGTCAAATACTAATGCCTCTGTTGGGGAAGTAGAAGCTATCTGAGAAGGATAGGAAGACCCCCCCCCTTGCCTGTTCAGAAGATGAAGACTGAACATGGGAACCAGTCTGAGATGTACCTGTATCATGCAAACTGGGTGTCTAATGGACAGTAGACCGAAAGGTAAGGGGTCTGAGAATCAAAAGAGTCTTGTACAAGAGGTACCTGTACTGGTGCATATGGGGGTGGGGGGTGGTAGCTACTGGAAGATTATCATCCTCTTCAGAAGCTTCTACTTTTTGGCCATCCTCAGTTTGTTCCAAACCTGCTAAAAGGCATCCCTTGTTACTGGTCTGTACTGCCTTTTTTACCTCTTTTACTTGTTGCAACAATTTCTTATTAACATCCTGCAACCCTCTTAATGCTGACTCCTTTTCCCTTTTAAGTGCTTCACTTACTTGGTTTTTCTTCCGAAATACCTTTCAATTTCAACAATTTAGTCTTTATCATAAGTTCCATTTAATGGAAATACCCCACTAGCACAATTCTTAATAAGATGAAACCAGTCATGCAAATATTTACAACTTTCTTTCCCATAGTTAAAATACATAAAATATGCAGGTGTTCTCTTTTCAGGGATTTGATCTTGCTTATCTTTGCTCCGATTTTTCTTATTTTATAAATAAGTAATAATAAAAATGTTAGGCTTACCTTACAACCCCTGGATTCTGGCAGTTCTGAAGACAGAAAATAAGTAATCCACACACCATACAGGGAGGGAAGGGTAGGAAGTCTGCCGGTGTACAGCAACAGAGGAGAGGTTTCAATCAGCCTTTTCCCACAGCACCCCCTTGCTTTTGTCCTGGCACAAGCTCAAAAGTTACAGCTCCAGCACTGCAGTCGGGATAATGGGGCGGATCGGTACTGTGTCCAGAAATGACCACTCTTTCGGACTCTCTAAGGGTACTTTCACAAATCACACTGTTGAGTCCCAGTGTGCTTTGGTCTCATGAATTTATTTTAACAATGCATACCTCTATGTCCTATCATGTGGTAGGCTCATGAATTTGTTTTAACAGTACATAGTCTACATCCCAATCATGCTATGGGCTCATGAACTTGTTGTATAGTCTACATCCCAATCATGTGGTGGGGGCTCATGAACTTGCTTTAACTTTATCTTTAACTTTTAACTTTTTCTTTTCTTTCTCTCATACATTCATACATTGAGAGAATAAAACATCTTTAATACTTCTTACCTTTTGATCCTGAGGGTACCGCCCTCGACACAAGACACCTCCTTGTGTTAGTTTGTCCTTTACTGTATGTGCACATACATTTACTATACTCATTTACTGTGGGGTCCTCCCACTATTACTTGTATATCTTACAAACAACTCAGTCAAACAAAAACACAGTCATGAACTTATACTACAAACACAGTCGTTTTTCACCTGGGGCTTCACATTAACACCTTCCTATACATGATCCACCTGCTTTCATGGGGTCTTGTCCCTGACCTTGGATGTTTCAAAACTTCCCTGGCAACAACACACTCCTAGCCTGGAGGAGTCAGGCTAACAAATTTCTTTTTGCAGTAACTAACATGCCTTAACTTCATGCAACACTTACTTTTTTTTCTTGTTACATATTAAAAGAATGCAGTTAGGCTACAGTAATAACTTTAGATTATGAAGCTGTATTTTTCCCCACCCTGCATACAAATTATATTTGCTTTTTAACAATCATATTATAGCATCATTAATGAACTGAAATTACTATACATTTTAATAGCTAATCTTGTCCTATAACAGAATCTAAACAACTTCTGCTACACTAACAGAATGGTTCAGATGGGCAGGTATACTTCACAGAGGATGCCATTGCACTGGAACAGATTCCCCAGCCATGCAAAACAAAGCTCATCCCTAACCACATCCAAAGGATGGTAAATAAGAAATTTACCCAAAGACTACTACACTGTTACACAAGTGGACAGAAACAGCTCCTAAATATTTTATCCCAATGCATGGGTCCCCTCCAAATAACCATGTTTTGATCTAGTAATTATAATTAGAGTAATATATTACTATACATCTTGAAAGGGTTAGCTGAATCTGAAGTCTGATGAGAAAGGTCAACTTTAAGCACCAAATGAGAAAATTGGCTTGGCTTAAAATGGACTGCAAGGGCAGTTAGTCTTATAAGTTCATAGGCTAGTACTAGGCTAAGTCTTAAAATTCCTTTATATCCTAATTATAAGGATGGGCTTAAACTTCCAAGTCTCAAACTATTTAAAACTATTTTCAGAATGGCTGATTTATTTCTTTTTTTTTTTTTTTTTTTGCTGTATCTGATCACTTCAAGTCCCTCTCAGACTAACACAGCATTTTGGAGCACAACCTAGAGCTCATGAATTGTCAGACTAGACATTTCATACAGATCTCTTCCCTTCACATGTAAATTTTTAAGCTGCTTCACTAAAGTGCCACATTTTTGGATTGAAATACCAAAATGTAGAAACCACAAAATACTGAAAACATATTTAATATAGGGGGCAAGCCTTTTTGGATCCCCATATGGAGGCTGCACTCCCCTCCCCAGCTAGTTGCATACATCATCTCCATTATCACTCAACTGTAGAGAAAGGGACACATTTCTTTTTCAATATTTTGTGGTTTCAACATTTTGGCATTTCAGAATTTTTTCTTTTTGATTATGGACCCTTTTGAAACCTGATCTTAGACATGTACAGTTTATTAAAAATTGGGCCTATTTAATGAAATTGTTATAATACCAACTTGTCAAAAACTAACAGCAAATGTTCCCATGAGCAGAAACCAATGCCTGCAATTCTATAAGACAATTAAGTTTTTACTTCTAATGCCATTTTAAGGGAGCACTGGAACATCAGAAAGTTTACTCATATATATGAAACTGATTAGAACTGAAGTTTCCAAATACTCAAGTCTGTTTAAATGTGCTGTTGCAAAACAGAAACTTTTCTCCACTTGGTTTGGTCATCCCACCATGAAACAATGCTTATAACTGTTGTAGAATACAGTGTTAAAATATTGTTCAGAACTGCAAATGTCCAACTATTGGTCATCATAACTTCATCAGACAAATATTAATCCTGACTAACCTTTGATCTTGCACAGTGCTTATAAATACTTAGCATTCCCCAAGTTCATTCATCATCAATTTATGTTGTATCATAACACATACCTGATTCCCCACAATCATGTAGGAATGCAAAATCTATCATCATCTCTGTGCTGCTTTAGAAAAATATAATTGCAGATTTACTTCAAATCATTTGGTTATGCATATTAAATGCAGACCTTCTTAACCAACCTGGGGTTTCTGCTGAATAAACCTGGGAACTCCAACTGTTAACAATATAAGAATCTGTAACTGATATATCTGTCTATTATGCATTTTTATGCTGTACTAAGCAAACCCAGCCACTAGGGATGCACAATCCAGTGCATTTTTTTGTGCCAGTCCCAAGCCCGGATAAATGGGGAGGGTTGTGTCAGGAAGGGCATCTGGCGTAAAAGTTTGCCAAATGATATATGCGGATGACAGTACAGATTTACATACCGGATCGGTCGAGGCCTGGGTTAACAACGACCGCCACCAGTACTGTTAGCCAACAGGGTGCCGGTGGAAATTGGGCTACTGTTGGCCGAAGGAGAAAAAGAGGGGAAGGCATGCCAGAAGGCAGGAAGAGAGGAGAAAGGTTAGGAGTGTGGTAGTGAGGGTAGGAACTTTGAATGTTGGCGGTATGACTGGTATAGGGAGAGAGCTAGCTGATATGATGGACAGAAGGAAGGTCGATATATTGTGTGTGCAAGAGATCAGATAGAAGGGGAGTAAGGCTAGGTGTAATGGAGGCGGGTTCAAATTGTTCTATCATGGTGTGGATGGGAGGAGAAATGGGGTAGGGGTTATCCTGAAGGAACAGTATGCCAAGAGTGTTTTGGAGGTGAAAAGAGTGTTGGATAGAGTGATGTTTATGAAGCTGGAAATTAATGGTTTAACGATGAATGTTGTTAGTGCATATGCTCCGCAAGTTGGGTGTAAACATTTTGGAGTGAGTTGGATGAAGTGGTGATGACTGTAGCCAAGGGTGAGAGAGTGGTGATTGGGGCAGATTTCAATGGGCATGTTGGTGAAGGGAACAGAGGGGATGAGGAACTGATGGGTAGGTATGGTGTTAAGCAAAGGAATGCAGAAGGTCAGATGGTAGTAGATTTTGTGAAAAGGATGGACATGGCTGTGGTGAATACATATTTTTACAAGAGGGAGGAGCATAGGGTGGCATAAAAGAGTGGAGGAAGACGCACACAGGTTAATTATATCTTCTGCAGGAGGGCCAGTTTGAAGGAGATTGGGGACTTTAAAGTGGTGACAGGGGAAAGTGTAGTTATGCAGCATAGAATGGTGGTCTGTAGGATGATGTTGGTGATCAATAAGAAGAGGAGGTGTGTGAGGGCAGCACCAAGGATCAAATGGTGGAAACTGAAAAAGGGCGATTGTGAGGTGGAGTTCAGGGAAGAGTTAAGACAGGCACTGGGTTTGAGTGAAGAGTTACCGAATAGCTGGGTAACTGCAGCAGAGCTAGTAAGGGAAACAGCTAGAAAGGTGCTTGGTGTGACATCTAGACAGATGAAGGAGGACAAGGAGACCTGGTGGTGGAATGAGGAATTACAGGCGAGTATACAGAGAAAGAGGTTGGCGAAGAAGAAGTTGGATTGTCAGAGAGATGAAGAAAGTAGACAGGAATATAAGGAGATGAGGTGCATGGCAAAGAGAGAGGTGGCGAAAGCCAAGGATAAGGTGAATGAAGTGTTATATGAAAAGTTGGACAATAAGGAGGGAGAAAAGGACCTGTACCGACTGGCTAGACAGAGGGACCGAGCTAGGAAAGATGTGCAGGAAGTAAGGGTGATAAAGGATAATGAGGGGAAACATACTCACTGGTGGGGAGAGTGTGTGGAGCACAAGGAACGAGTACTTTGAGGGGGTTGATGAATGAAGAGAATGAGAAAGAGAGAAGGTTGGATGATGTGGGGATAGTGAATCAGGAAGTGCAATGAATTAGCAAGGAGAAAGTAAGGATAGCTATGAATAGGATGAAGAATGGAAAGGTTGTTGGTTCAGATGACATACCTGTGGAAGCATGGAGGTGTTTAGGAGAAATGGCAGTGGAGTTTTTAACCAGAGTGTTTAATGACATTTTGGAAATTGACAGGATTAACTCTGATGATGCCATTAATGGATAGTGAAAGTGCTAAGTTCATGGAGCTATATTAAAATTCACTGGAAGTGTGCTTTGGCTCGTGTTTTTCAACTTTGTTTTTCTTATTGGTTATTCACCCTTTCGGTGATTTGTTTTGTGTTTTGGGAAAGTGAGAGGATGCCTGAGGAGTGGAGAAAAAGTGTTTTGGTACCAATTGTTAAGAATAAGGGTGATGTGCAGAGCTGTAGTAACTACAGAGGTATAAAACTGATCAGTCACAGCATGAAGTTATGGGAAAGAGTAGTGGAAGCTAGGTTAAGAAGGGAGGTGATGATTAGTGATCAGCAGTATGGTTTGATTCCAGGAAAGAGCACTACAGATGCGATGTTTGCTCTGAGAGTGTTGATGGAGTACAGAGAAGGTCAGAAGGAGTTGCATTGTGTCTTTGTGGACTTAGAGAAAGCATATGACAGGGTGCCCAGAGAGGAGTTGTGGTATTGTATGAGGAAGTCGGGAGTGGCAGAGAAGTATGTAAGAGTGGTACAGGATATGTACGAGGGTAGTGTGACAGTGGTGAGGTCTGCGGTGGGAATGATGGATGCGTTTAAGATGGAGGTGGGATTACACCAAGGATCAGCTCTGAGCCCTTTCTTATTTGCAATGGTGATGGACAGGTTGACAGACGAGATCAGACAGGAGTCCCCGTGGACTATGATGTTTGCAGATGACATTGTGATCTGTAGTGAGAGTAGGGAGCAGGTTGAGGAGACTCTGGAGAAGTGGAGATATGCTCTAGAGAGGAGAGGAATGAAGGTCAGTAGGACCAAGACAGAATATGTGTGTGTGAATGAGAGGGAGGATAGAGGAATGGTGAGGATGCAGGGAGTAGAGTTGGCGAAGGTGAATGAGTTGAAATACTTGGGATCAACAGTTCAGAGTAATGGCAAGTGTGGAATAGAGATAAAGAAGAGAGTACAGGCAGGATGGAGTGGGTGGAGAAGAGTGTCAGGAGTGATTTGTGACAGACAAGTACCAGTAAGAGTGAAAGGGAAGGTCTTCAAGAGGGTAGTGAGACCAGCTGTGTTATATGGGTTGCAGACAGTGGCATTGATAAAAAGGCAGGAGTCAGAGCTGGATGTGGCAGAGTTAAAGATGTTAAGATTTGCACTGGGTGGACAGGATTAGGAATAAGTATATTAGAGGATTAGCCCAGGTTGGATGGTTTGGAGACAAAGCCAGAGAGGTGAGATTACATTGGTTTGGACATGTGCTGAGGAGGGATGATGGGTATACTGGGAAAAGGATGCTAAGGATGGAGCTGCCAGGTAAGAGGAAAAGAGGAAGGCCTAAGTTAAGGTTTATGGATGTGGTGAAAGAAGACATGCATGTGGTTGATGTGATACAGAAAGATGCAGAGGACAGGAAGAAATGGAAACAGATGATCCACTGTGGCGACCCTTAAGGGGAACAGATGAAAGTAAAAGAAGATGATGCTGTACTAAGCAAAAGAAGGTAGTCAGCTAATTCCTTTAATCTCAGTTTGGGTTAAATTTATCATTACTAAGAACTGGTTAAAAAGAAAAGAAATATATTTAAGTTTTTGTGTAACTATTAAATGTTCTGTCTTCACTGAAATATTCACTATTTTTGCCTCTACAGGAAAGTAGAGTTGTGTAAAACCTTACCATAACAGTAGATTTCCTTTTCACTGTTGCAGTATTCCTTACTAAAGGGATATGCTACCAAGTATAGCCATACATTGGGTCAGCATAAATGCTAAACCACACACCAACTGTCTGTCCTACATGACATACAAGTGCCTAATCCTTAGAACTAACTGCCACAGGAGAACCAGAGTAACCAAAGAGGAACAAAACAAATAGCATGTGCATCCAGAAAGGGGAGAAACAGACTACCTCTGCCAGAGGGTAAGGAAACAGAACAAAGAAGGGGGAGGGAGGGAATCTTTTCCACTTAGCAACTTAGGATTTTCTAGTGGCAGGCTTTCTAGTTTCCTGCAAAACCTGAAGCATGTCTTCAGTGAAATGTAGGACCATATACAGTTAGGGTAAGTTCTTACACAACTGTACTATGTACTCATCACTGCTGCAATATTCTTACTACAGGGAGAGTACAAAAGCTACTGTAAAGGAAGGGAGGGAGGAGGCAGCAACCGAAAAGCCTTCCAATATCCCATGAAGGATGGCCCTGGCAAAACTAGCTCTGGCTTTAGAAATGTCATCTATCTTGTAGTGTTTAGTAAAACTATGTATGCATGAGACCAACTAGCATCCTTCAAAATAGATCTGGCATCTTGATCCTTGAAAATGGCACAAGAAGAAGCTACCACAGTTGTAAAATGAGCACAAACTGAAGACGAAAGCTGCTTACCATGAGGAGATGGCTTGTCTAGAAACAGTTAAACCAAATTTCTTGGCAAGAAAAGAGAAAAAAATGGCTTAGATTTCATATCCTTATCTATATACAAATAATATGACTATGCAAATCTAAACTACTTAGAATCCACTTGCCATTATTCTGAGATGAAGGAAAAAAGAAGGAAGGTGAATCGACTGACTTAAGGAGAAGTCATTGACCACTGTGGGCATAAAAGGATTACTGCAAAGAAAAACTCTATCCCTATGAAAAACAGAAAATGGGGAACTATCATGAGGGCCTAGAGCTCAGAGACTCTCCTGACCGAAGAAAGAGCCAGCAACTAAACATTCCTCCAAGAACAGAATTGCAGTGTAGCAGAAGCTGCAGGTTCAAAAGGAGGCAAATTAAATTTTTCTTGGGGGCTTAATATGAAGGATGCTTTCAAAAGCCGTTTCACTTCAAACCTAGATGTGAGTGGCAGATCAAAAGGCAGATAAGCAGAAATGGCTGATAAATGACCTTTAATACAGGAGTACACCAGTTCAGAATTGAGCAACTCCCACAAATAAGAATAGTAAGAATACCCATGAAAACAGAGTCCTATTCAACCTTGTGACACCTAATAGAAAATCTTTTCCACTTAGCAACATAGGATTTTCTAGTAGCGGGTTTTCTAGCTTATTGCAAAACCCGAAGCACATCTTCAGAAAATTGGTGTCAAAAAGGAATCAAAACTTTATCACCCAAAGAGTCGAATGTAGGATGAGCAGGTGAGGATGAACAGGTAAGACCTTGTCCTATGTGAGTAGATCCATCTATGAGGTAACTTGTGATAATTTCCCCTGGCCAAATAAAACAGATGGGGAAAATAATGCTGTCCTGGCCTGTCCCACATGATCTTGTGTAAGACCTTGGACAACAGTAGAAGAGGGGCATAGGCATACAGAAACATTTGTCTCTGAGAAAAAGACATGGAGTCCACCTTCCAAGCCAGAGGACTCAGCACCCTGAAACAGAAACTAGGAAGCTGCCTGTTCAGACAGAATACAAACAGATCTGACTGAGGAGTATCCAACCAACAGATAATGTCCAGGAAGACTGCCTTGTGAAGCCTTCATCTTTGAAGATCTGCCCTTGACCAGCTCAAGTTGTCTGCGACTAGGCTGTGAACTGTCTGAGGGATCAGATGATGACTGATAGCAAACTTCCAAACAAGAAGAGTTAGTCTGCAAAAAAAAGGCACAACTTTGTGTCCCTTTGTTTGTTTACATACTACATAGTGGGGTTTTCTGTGTAAACCTGGACAGGAGACTGAGGGAATGCAGGACTTGAAGAACTAAAAGCAGAGTCCTCATCTCTTTGATGTTGCTGTGACCCACCATTAGGTAGCAAGACCACAATTCCTGAACCCTAATGCTGGTGGAAGAGGACCCCCCCAACCCACATCTGAAGCATCTGTATCTAGCTCCTGAGTGGGGGAGTGAGCCTGAAAGGGTAGACCTGGATTCAGAGAAATTTGATGAACCCATCACAGAAAGTCCTGTTTGAGGCAAGGTGAAAAGGAAAGGAAAATTCAAGAGAAAGAGAATGCTGAAGCCAGACTGTCTTTGGATACCACTGAAGTTTACTCATGTGAAGTCTGGTTTAAGTAACCACAGGAAAGGCAGAAGTCAGGTATCCAGAGCCTGCTGAAACTCTCTTGCAGACTTGCAGACACTACTCATAAAGAAAGAAGACACTGGAAGAAAGCTATCAAGAAAGTGACCTTGGCAGGAGGAAGTAAAGTCATCATAGGCAAGATCTGAAACCTGCATCCCAGGAAAACCTGATCTAGCAAAGGGGTCAGACCAGATTTCAGATTGAGGCTGAACTCCATACTTTGAAACAGCATGGTTATACTGAGATTCTGAAGAAGAAGCTGCTGGGAAGGAACTTGAATATGAAGGTCATCCAGATAGGGAAATGTCTGGATACCATGGAGTCTGCAGTAAGTTATAAATAGAGCTAGATATATGGTAAAACCTCTTGGAGCTGTAGAAAGACTAAAAGGTATACAAAGATCTGTAAAAATTTCAAGAGGGGATGAATAGGAATGTGGAGATAACCATCCTTCAGGTCCAGAGAAACTAGATAGACCCAAGGAAGCAGCAAGGGGAACAGGGACTGGAGAGACTACATTTAGAAAAAAATGGACTATTAAGAAAGAAAAAAAATGTGTTGGGAAAGGAGATATCCAGAATGGGCCTCCAACAACCCACCTTCCTGGGAACCAGAAACATTCTGGAATGAAAGCCTATGCCTCTTGGGGGGGAGGAACAGGCTAAACAGTTCTCTGAGCTAAGAGATCCTGAAGAATTGGAGGAAATGAGGAAGCTGGCAAAGTGGAGGCTGAGGAAGCCCTAAAAGGGGTGGAAGGAGCTTCCAAACCATGAAGTAACCTTTTTGTATAATGGAAAGAACCCAGGAATCGGTGGTGGTCTTCAGCCAGATGGGTCAGGACACAGTTAACCTGAGGGAAAGAGGAATCTGGATGAGTGGCAGAGAATAACAGTCAAACAGAAGCAGATTTGTCAGGATAAGAGGACGTTTGACTTCTACAATCCTGAGCAAGTTTATCAGGAAACATCCTTTTGGAAGATCTCTTATTTATTTATTATTACTTGCCTGACATTTGTAGACCAGGATAGTCCGACTGAGCTATTGCCCTTTTTCATTGAAGGCCTGGGAAGAAAAGCCCCACAGTACAACTAAGCAAATTAGCACAAATAAAATAATCAAGTAACAACCATTACAGTGCAAGTAAGAAAAAAACAGCTAAAAGACATTAATACAAGTATTTAGATAGTCATCAGTGGTCCACAGTACATACAAAAAGCAGTTTGTCTTTTTTGTCACAGGAGGTGCAGTTATTTATATTGAAAAATAAAAAAACGGCCACACGAAGAAAAGGCAAGCTTCAAGGCTGAACAAATATAAACCAGATAGCCGTTTATTCAGTGTTTAGTGAGCACTTTCGGTAGGGAAAACTTCCCCACCTTCTTCAGACAAATATTTTACAAGTCTGATGAAATCTCAAACAATTAAATACTATACATTGCTATGACATCACAACTAATTATTACCAATAAAACAATTAATTAACTTAACTCTAAAAATCTTTTAACAAGCATAAAATACATAAAATGTATGCATGTATTTGAAATATTTAATACATAAAATGTATCAAAACCAAAAGGTTAGCAGCAAGCAGGCAAGATATATTGAAATAAAATTATAAGAATAACCCCAAACTCCATTTTGCTGGTGTATATCAAATAAATAAATAAGCCTTCAAATTAACTATCTTTCAAAAATTATCTTTCAAAAATTATCTTTCAAAAATTATATACCATAACATAACCAACTACACTAAAGTAGTTAATGTTGAAAAATATCAAAATTACTAACACCCAATATTCCATTGTATCATTATATGGATGTGTATATATAAATATGTATAAATATGTATAACTATGTATAAATATTAGCTACTTTGAAAACCCCCCTTCACTTTACAATATATATATATATATATATATATATATATATATATATATATATATACATATACATATATATACCAAAATGTGTATATATATTGAAAAATTATTATCTACCTAAAGCCAATAATTTAAAAAAACATTTGATAGACAATATCTCATTTAGACCTGGAACAGTATATAAGGCAGTACGAATCTGCCACAAAGCTTCCTGTTGTTCTAACACTATTTGCCAGGGACCCCCCCTCACCTGAGGTTATACTTGTTGTAGCACTAAAAAGAGAAAGGCATGATCTTCATTATGGAAAATATGTTTTGCCAGTGCGTTATTTAGATCTCTTTTCTCAATAGCGTAAAGATGTTCATATAATCTTTTTTTGAGTGGTCTATCGGTTTTGCCTATATAAAAGGCCGAACATTTTTTACATACTGTCATAGACCACTCTATTAGAACTACAATTGAATGTTCCATTAAGACGATATTCTTTCCCAGCCAATTCGATGTTATTGCCAACATGAATATGTTTACAATATTGGCAAGCACCACATTTTCTCATCCCAACATTCTTATTGTTAGGTTTAGTTTTTCTCAATTCTAAAAGTTGTTTCAAATTTTGACCTCACCTATAAGTTACAATAGGCCTTTCACCTACCAGGTTAGCTAAATGCTGGTCATCTAAGATGATCCTCCAATTCTTACGAACAATATTAAAAATTGCATTGGCATCAGTACAAAAAGTGAAAAAAAATGACAAGTTAGAAAAATTATTGTCAACTAAAATTCTACTAGTTATATTTCCTCCTCCAAGGAGTGGTTTAAAATGTCCGGACTCTCTTTTTGTATACACTTCTTGTTTTAAATCCTCCACAAAGTTAAAAGGGTAGCCACGTGCCAAAAACATGGATTGAATGTTCTCACATTCAGTTGTGAAGTCTGCTGATTCAGAGACCATTCGGGCTGCCCGGACAAATTGACCTTTAACTACACTTTTTTTCTGATGTAAAGGATGAGAGCTAGTAAAATGTAAATAAGTGTTAGAAAAAGTAGTTTTCCTATAGATAGTTGATTTAAATCTCTTCATAACATCATCTTTACTTATTCTAACATCGAGAAAGGTTGTCTCATCCGAACTAACCAGCATTGAAACTTCTATTAATAAAATGGTCAGTAACAAAAAACGGAAGATAGATAGGGATATGTCTGATTATCAAAATCATAGAGCCTACCCCCCACCCCCATTGGGTCAAGTTGCAGCATGGAGACAGGAACCCATAGAAGAGAATATTACTGAGAACTTTGATTGTAATGTTAACACCAGTGTTGGCATGGGTGAAAGTGAACCACAACCAGTTCGCAGAAGCGAACGGTTAAGGAATAATGGGGCAAATAACAACTATAATGGCCAGAATGCCAATAATAACGCTCGGATTCCTGATGAGGGGGCGCCTGGGGAAGAGGGTAATCAGGGTTTTCACAGGGTCAACACTACATGAAATGCATCATCGAACAACAACTATCGTGGACGCAACCAGAGGAAGAAGAGGGGCAATCAGCGGAGACGTTGATTGATGATACAACTGACCCCAATGATGTAGTGACTGTTACACAGAGGCCAACAATTTTGTATAACTCAAATGGAGACTTTAAAATCTATAATTATACAGTTTTAACAATCGATGAAAGTATTGTTAATTTTTTTGCAAAAGGTTTGTCCTTTGTTCCAGACAGAAAATGTAACCTTGTGAACACCATTGTGGACTTAAAATTGTATGTCCGCAAATTAAATCTTACATCTTCACTAGGAAACACCCCTTCTTTACTTAGCACTCAGGGTTTCTAGTATTTTTAACCCTCCACTCAGCAACACTCTCTATCTTTTTGAGAAAATGTGTGAGTTAGATCTGAGAACTATGGCAGATAGCCAACACTTTCTGTCAGGGAGAAACAGGCGGAAGAAACTGAATGTGAATAATAATGAATTGGCATTCATTCAGTTGCTTAATGAATGCCAAATTATGTTATGGCCCCTGATAAGGGTGGGGGTTTGATCATGATGGACAATTTTGAATATGAAAACAAGATGTTGGAATACCTAAATACAGGTCCCTATATTCTTTCAAGTATTAATGAGGTGAACATTGCAACTAAAAATCAGGAATTTCTGGATGATTTATTTTTAGAAGGTACTATAGATCATGATATATTACAATATCTTATCATGCCAGCTCCTAGGATTCCAACTCTTTTGGGACAAAATCCACAAAAATTTAGTGGACCCTCCCTTCAGACCAATAGTGGATGGGAGGGGGTCTGTTACATATGCTTCAGTGAAATTAGTTGACAGCATTCTTAAACCATTACTTAAAAAAGAAGTGCAAATTTGCAAGGATTCTTGGAACTTTTTAGAAAACATCAATAAAATTCCTTATGATCCCACTTTTATTTTCCTCACGGTGAATATCAAAGACTTATATACTGTTATCCCACATGAGTTAGGTATCCAGTGGACAGTAGATTTTATGCTCCGTAAAGGGGCATCTAAGGAAAATATGTATTTGGTGGAAACATTGCTGGATATTATACTTAAAAATAATTTTTAATTTTTAAGGATAATTTCTATCTCCAAACCAGTGGGATAGCTATGGGTTCACCGTGTGGATGCACATTTGCCAATAGCGTTCTAGGAACATCAATGCCTTTTCCAAAATGAATTATACCAACAACATGTCACTTGGTACACTAGGTACCAAGATGACATGTTCTTTCTATGGAAAGGCTCTTATGAATTTATCCCAGTCTTTATAGAGAAGTTATCTGGTATGACACACTTTTTGGAATTTACTCATTCGGTTAGTTCGGATGAGACAACCTTTCTCGATGTTAGAATAAGTAAAGATGATGTTATGAAGAGATTTAAATCAACTATCTATAGGAAAACTACTTTTTCTAACACTTATTTACATTTTACTAGCTCTCATCCTTTACATCAGAAAAAAAGTGTAGTCAAAGGTCAATTTGTCCAGGCAGCCCGAATGGTCTCTGAATCAGCAGACTTCACAACTGAATGTGAGAACATTCAATTCATGTTTTTGGCACTTGGCTACCCTTTTAACTTTGTGGAGGATTTAAAACAAGAAGTGTATACAAAAAGAGAGTCCGGACATTTTAAACCACTCCTTGGAGGAGGAAACATAACTAGTAGAATTTTAGTTGACAATTTTCTAACTTGTGCCAATGCAATTTTTAATATTGTTGAGGATCATCTTAGATGACCAGCATTTAGCTAACCTGGTAGGTGAAAGGCCTATTGTAACTTATAGGCGAGGTCAAAATTTGAAACAACTTTTAGAATTGAGAAAAACTAAACCTAACAATAAGAATGTTGGGATGAGAAAATGTGGTGCTTGCCAATATTGTAAACATATTCATGTTGGCAATAACATCAAATTGGCTGGGAAAGAATATCGTCTTAATGGAACATTCAATTGTAGTTCTAATAGAGTGGTCTATGCAGTAAAAATGTTCGCCTTTTATATAGGCAAACCTGAACATCTTTACGCTGAGAAGAGATCTAAATAACGCACTGGCAAAACATATTTTCCATAATGAAGATCATGCCTTTCTCTTTTAGTGCTACAACAAGTACAACCTCAGGTGAGGGGGGTGGCAAATAGTGTTAGAACAACAGGAAGCTTTGTGGCAGATTCAGACTGCCTCATATACTGTTCCAGGTCTAAATGAGATATTGTCCATCAAATGTTTTCTTAAATTATTTGCTTTAGGTAGATAATAATATTTTTTCAATATATATACACATTTTGGTATATATATATATATATATATGTATATATATATATATATATATATATATATATATATATATATATATACATATATTGTAAAGTGAAGGGGGTTTTTTTCAAGTAGCTAATATTTATACATAGTTATACATATTTATACATATTTATATATACACATCCATATAATGATACAATGGAATATTGGGTGTTAGTAATTTTGATATTTTTCAACATTAACTACTTTAGTGTAGTTGGTTATGTTATGGCATATAATTTTTGAAAGATAATTTTTGAAAGATAGTTAATTTGAAGGCTTATTTATTTATTTGATATACACCAGCAAAATGGAGTTTGGGGTTATTTTTATAATTTTATTTCAATACATCTTGCCTGCTTGCTGCTAACCTTTTGGTTTTGATACATTTTATGTATTAAATATTTCAAATACATGCATACATTTTATGTATTTTATGCTTGTTAAAAGATTTTTAGAGTTAAGTTAATTAATTGTTTTATTGGTAATAATTAGTTGTGATGTCATAGCAATGTATAGTATTTAATTGTTTGAGATTTCATCAGACTTGTAAAATATTTGTCTGAAGAAGGTGGGGAAGTTTTCCCAACACTGAATAAACGGCTATCTGGTTTATATTTGTTCAGCCTTGAAGCTTGCCTTTTCTTCGTGTGGCCGTTTTTTATTTTTCAGTTATTTATATTAACAGGTTTATTGCAACAGAATATAGGTAAGCAGGTTCCTAGGTTTAAGAACTGAAGGAGCACGGACAGTAGTTAGAGACCATCATACTATATGAACAGGTTACTTTTTATAAGGCAATGGAGGAAAGAGGGGAAAGGTGCACAGTATGGGGGTAGAAAGGATGGGGTTCAAGTGAGGTGATTACAGTGACAAGTCCAGGTGCTGCTTGGGTAGTTTTTGAGTTTTCTTGAATTCATGGGCCTGTGTAATATTTGTGTGCGTCATGGGAAGCTTGTTCCATGAAAAGGTGAGATAATAGCTGTACAGATTATGGCCAATGGATTTTCTGGGTTTGTGAATCTGTAAGAGACATTGGTCTGAGGGTTCTGGGATGGTGTAGAGTATGACAAGTGAGGAGATGTCGGGGCAGGAGCAGGGCTTATACAGGATAGAATGGATGAGTAGTAGTTGAGTAAGCAGAAGTTTGTGGGGAAACTCAAGCCAGTTGAGTGTCTAAAGAGCATGACAGTGGTGAGATTTAGAAAGCATACTGACTGCAAACCAAGGAACTTTGTTGTAGGTGGTTTCAAGTTTGGAAAGGAGTGAGGACTGTACATTTTTTAAGATTTACAGCTTTAGAAGAGGTTAGGGAGGACATATAGATGGTCAAGCGAGATTCTGGTGTCTGTTGTGAGGAACCTTTTGTTTCTATACAGTAGGCCAAATTTTTGGTGGGTCTTCTTGATACAGTGTAGCACAGGGAGGTCAAATTTAAGTTGGTTGTCTATGATTGCCCCAAAAAGCTTAGTGTGGGTTTCTGCCATGATAACAGTGTTGTTAAGGGAAGAAATTGTGAATGTGGATTTGAGGTGGGAGAGGGATTTAGGGAGGAAGAGTAGACGTTTTGTCTTTTTCGGGTTCAGTACAAGTTGGTTGTTAGCAAGACATTTTTTAGTAAGGTTGAAAGATTTTTGCATTAGGGTGAGCAGGTCAGGGAGGTTGTTGGGAACAGACATGCCTGTGGAGTCGTCAGCATACTATATGAGGGATGACTGAGAACAGGATGTGTAAAGTTGGTTAGTGAAGATGCTGAAAAGAAGGGGACCTAAAATTGAGCCTTGTGGGACACCCATTTTGATGGGGAGGAAGAGAGAAAGAGCAGACAGCCATTTGATGTTTTGCTGTCTGTCAGAGAGGTAGCTGTTCAAAAAAAAAAAGATAGTTGCTGAGGAAAGATTGAGGTGAGAAAGTTTGGAAAGGAGGATGGTTTGAGAGACAGTGTCAAAGACTTTGAAGAGGTCAAGAAAGAGATAGGACACTGGTTTATTATTGTCTCTGGCTAGGGAGGAGTGAGTAAAGGAAATAAGGGCTGTAGTGTTGCTGCGGTGGGGGCGAAAGCCATGCTGGGTTGGGGTGAGCAGCTTTTCTTGTGCGAGATAGGTCATGATTTGTTTATGTACACATTTTTTTAGAATTGTAGACAGTGGAGAAAGTATAGCAATAGATTGAAAATTAAAGAGCTCTGCAGAGTTTCCACCTTTATGGATGGGTGTGGTATAGAACTGTTTCTAGAGAGTAGGGACTGTGGATTCACTTACTGAGCAGTTTATGAGGATGGAAAAAGGATATGCTATTGAGTTAGCAGCAGCCTTAAGGAAGAGATATGGCAGGTTATCAGTGGATGGGGGACATGGTTTAAGCTTGAGAAGGAGATTTTTAACGTGGCTAGTAGAAACTGGTTTTAGTGAGACGGGGTTGTTTTGCAGTGGGGGGTGGTGGGAAGAGGTCATTTGGGTACGAACTTTGCATAAGTTTGCTGACAGTATCAATAAAGTAAGAGTTAAAATGGATGCAGTTTCTTGAGGTGTGTTATTTGGGTGGGAGTTAGGAGTTGCGGGATTCCCTGGGTGGAGAATTTGGTTGATAGTGTTCCAGAACTTTCTTGGGTTTCTGCTAGAAGTTTTTTTTATCAATGTTTATATGTTTTTTGGTCATGTTGCAGAGTTCCCTATATTTTTGGTAGTGGGTGGGAGATTTGGTCTTAGCCCAAAGTTTCCAGGCAGAGTCTCTGTTATGCATAACAGTGTGAGTAGAGTTAGTGAGCCATGGGAAACATCGAGATTTGACTCTTATAGTTCTGGGAGGAGCAAGAGAGTTAAGTGTGTTTAGAAAGATTGAGTTAAATTGTAGAACAACTTCATCAAGAGGTAGGAGAGATAAGAAGGACCAGTCAATTGAGGTGAGAGAATCATTGAATGTGTCAGGGTTGAAGTTTGTTAGCCTATGGCATTCTTTAAATATGTATGGTCTAGAAAGGTGGGGGAAGTATATTTGGCCACGTATTGGACAGTGGTCGTTAATGGAATCTGGTAGAGATTCATGGTGGTGACAGAGGTTTGGATTGTAGACAAGAATCCGGTCTAGGATAGAACTGGAATCGGTGGGTTTATAATGATAGGTGGGAGCAGAGATAAGTTGAGTGTAGCCATGTAGGTTTATGCTGATGGTTGGACTGTTAGAGGTGAAGGGTAGCCAACTGATGTTAACATTGCCTAGTACTATGGTTTCATTAAGTATACTGTCAGATATCCAGTAGAGGATCTGTTCTAATAAGGGTATATTCTCTCCTGAGGATATGTAAATGGTGACTATAGTTAGGGTTTTATGGTCTTTAAGTTTGCATTTGGCGATAATGACTTCTGCTGGGTAAAATGAGGAGGGACGGATAGGTAGAGGGGATAGGGTTAGGAGGTCTAAGTAAATTAAGGCAATGCCTCCTCATTTCTACATGTTCTGTCAAGACGTAGAATGTTGCATCTGGGGGGGGGGGATTAATTGTCAGTGTTATGTAACACCTACCCCTTAAGGGAAGCTTCTGCTGTCAACTTACAATAGAGGATTTAGACGGTTAACTTAGGGATAAGGGAAAGAAAAATCTGTCTGAGGTCTTGCATAACCTTATCCTGTAAGGTTTTTAAAAATCTGTGCAGCAGCAGAACCAAACAGATTCTAGGATTCCAAGGGAAAATCCAACAACTTGGCTATTATATCTTCAGAAAGAGAAAGTAACTCAAGTCAGGAGTACCTGCATATAACAGAATCTGACATGGCCTACATCGCTAGTGTCATAACTGCATTTGACAGAATGGCATGCCATCTGACAAGCAGAACTTAATAAAGAAGTAGAAAAATTCTTAGCTTCAGAGTCAGGTATGTCAGTCAAAGTACCACCAAGTTTAGTCAGAACAGTCAGACCACACTTGGTCACATGGATCTGGTAGTTTATGGCTCAGCAAGCCAATGTGACACAGTTATAAACTTTTTGCCCATACTTACCATAGCTCTACTGTCCTCGTCAGAAAGGAGAAGTCTGGAATAAAACAGTAATTTGGAAGGTTTATCAGCAGACACAGAAATGATTGCAGTCAGAGAAGAGATTTTTATATAAAAAATTTTACTGTCTCATGTTTTTTGTAAAACCTGTCAGATTTCTTAGGTGCAGAAAGCTGGGACTCAAGAACATGAGGAACAGTAGAAAAAGGAGTCCAGAAGGGCTTCCTGCACAGGAGGGACTTCAGAAGGCTTAGGAGAGACCATTTGTAAAAGGGCATAATACCTCTTTTGGACATCAGATATTTATGAACTTTCCTCATTGAAAGTGCTCCATCATTTTAACAACCATTATTTTTACAATAATGTCACCAAAAGAAAGCTCTTCAATAGGGGAATCCAGAGAAAGAGTACCCTCATCCTCTGACCCTAGAGCAACAGGAGAAGAGATATTAGAACAATACACTAAGGATTCTTCCCCACAATCCAATCCCATATCTTCATCAGAAGAGTCAGCCTCCCAAAGCCTTTCAGAGGGAGTTGAAGAACAGGAACAGCTAAAGGAATAGATAACCTTTTGGGGGCTTTAAGGCCATAAGGGACTTAAAAAGAACCAAAGTGAAATTCTGCTACTCTTATGGGGATCCCTGGCCACAGGAGCTACATGCTTGGACTTTTACTTTTTCTTAAGAGAAACCTCTACCCTAACAAGCTTAGACGGTTCAAAGCCCTGCCGGACTTCAATAAGAGCACCAGGAACCTCTCCGCTAACAAGTACCTTGGGAATCGCCGTAAGCCCTTCTGAAA
>NC_056748.1:256715961-256793461 GCF_019279795.1 Protopterus annectens | reverse complement strand
ATCTCCTTCTGTTCTGACTGTGTTTCTCAAACATTTTGGAAATATAGAGTATATTTTAGAGCATTTATTATAACTGTAATTGCCTTTATATTACTACAACTAAAGTGCTCTAGGTTGCACTGCATCTGAATTGTGTGTTTTAGCTGCTTTTCTGTATATATAGACTTCTCTGTATATGTCGACTAGCTACTTATTCTGCTGTATTACTGCCTCTTAAATCGTTTTTCAGTTGTGCACTTGCCTTGCTTCATTTAAAGTTTTACAATGCTAATTTTGTAGAGTTTTAATTGCATTTACTGTTTAGGACTACACACTCAAGTTTGTTAGCCTTTTCTGTGTTTATTTACTGTATTACTGCATTGTTTAGCCTGTTTCAACAAAAAAAAATAATATCATCTTGTTTGCTCGTTTCCCACCTTTCCTAGCCAGTCCATATCCCAGGCTTTGCTTGTCTCAGGACTTTATTTTCTGTGTTCAGAGCTATCCAGACCTTGTTGTAGTAGAGGTAAGTCCTACTGCTTACCAGTGGGAGTGGTGAGCATTGTACTGCCTATCTAACGCTAGAGGAGTGGTTTCCAGCTCTGAAATTGTAATCTTATTAGCCTTTTTGGGCTGATTTCTGTCCCTTTCAACTTTCTGGCTTAAAAACACGTGTTTGAACTTTTTTCGCATCATGCAGCACTGCGAGGCTACAGTTAAACTATTCCAGGTGGCAGAAAGTCTGCTCTTCAAATTTTCCCTTAGAACTAGCTGTTTTCTCAGTAGTAGCACTAAAATCTGAACCCCTGTGACTAGCACTTGCTCTAGAACCTGCAGGAAAGCACTAGGAAGCCTGAAACTGATACAAGCACTCAACTCTCCTTGTCAACAAGGAGAAATTAATCATAGGCACTAAACAGCCTATAATTGCAAAGTACCTTGCAAAGGTAAGGGAAAACAGCTCTTAAATTTACAAAAAAAGCACCTAAACAGGCATGTCCAAGGGTCAGCTTCTGGTGATTTCTCCTGTCCACCTGGTGAATCTGGGCATACTGGGGCAATGTGGCAACTGCCTCATGTACACAGACAATCATCTCCTCCTACCACCCAACACTACAACCTGCGAGAGATGCACTTACATAGCCAAACTGGAAGCAAAGCTCTCTCCGGCCAAGATTGTGCTAGACAGTCAAGAGGAGAAGGTTAACACCTGCACTACACCTCAAACAACTCATAACCCTTCAAAACCCACATCATCAAAACCCACACATAGCAACACTAAACCCACATATGTGGAGGCCCTTAACATTAACCTGCCCAAGCAACAAGGACCTCTGAAGCTGAAACACAAACACCAGTCACAACCATAGTGACACATAGCTCACAACACCAGTGTGCCACCCAACAACAGCCCCTAAGGCAAGACAATGTACCCAAAACTTTAGTCATAGGTGACCCTATAGTCAGGCACGCTGATGTCCCACTCACCAGGCTGAACAAGGAGAAAATTACAGTCAGCTGCCTGTCGGGTGCCAGGATCAGCCACATAATGCATGCACTCAAGTCACTCCACAACAAGTACAAATACGACTCTGTCATTGTCCATGCTGGAGTGAATGACTTGAGACATACCTCCCTGGATTACATGAAGAGACATGGAAGAGCTCTTGGATCATGTGGCCCAGGCAGGTATGACCCTAGCCCTGTGTAACATCCTGCCTTAGCCCAGAATGATACCACAGTATAAGGACAAAATGATTGACTTCAACAATTGGCTAAGCTGGTGTCATTCAAAGGGGATCCAGTATCTGTCTGCCTGCGAAGACATGATCGACAAACCACAATGCTTTGTCAGAGATGGTTTGCACCTGTCACCTCTGGGATTCAGGTTACTGGCTAAAGCTCTTGCCACCCCTATAGTGCCTTTTTTAGGCAAGGTTCAAAGGATAAAACCACCACAGTAAAAGATACAAGCATGCAAAATCTGAAGGTAATGCTACTCAATGCTGGAAGTCGATATCTGTGCAGTAACTGACACCTAGTTCAAGGCTCCAGACAGCACCCCTGCAATACCAGGCTACAACTCTTACCACACTTTTCGGCTACAAAACCAAGACCGAAACACTAAAGGTGGAGGAGTGTCCATATTCACCAAGGATATTCACACCTCCGGCTAGATTCCCAACACAATGCATCTGAAATTCTCCAGGTGCAACTAACACTAGGTAAGACTGCATCCAAACTGTAGCTTGCTACAGACCCCCCCCACCATGCTCCAAGATTCTCACTACACCTTTCTAAACATACTGGAAAATATTAAGATACAACCTAACACCCTAATACTGGGTGATTTCAACTACCCTGCCATTAACTGGGAAAACTACTCGGGTACCAACTCCTTTTCCCAACAGTTCTTGGAATCCATAAATTCCAACGCCCTGGATCAACTAATCCATTGACCCACTAGGGGCTCCAATATCTTAGACCTGGTCATTACCAATATGGGAGATAGATGCTCCACACCAGTGGTAACCTCCTCATTGGTCAGGTCAGGCCATAAGCAAATCACCCTTGACATCCACATCCCACCCCCACCCCCCAGTAAGGAAACCTCCTTAAAAAACTTCTCCAAAGCCAACTTCATGCTACTGAAGTCAGAAATGACAAACTTCATGTGACACCCACGCAGACGGGATCTGAAAGTTCAACTGCAGAATCCTACACTAAGGTACTGTACGAGCACATCCACTCGTGCATGAATCGTGCCATCCCAAATAGAACCAAGATGTTCTTCTCCAAAAAAAGGAAGCCAATCTGGTGGTCCCCTGCTATAAACAAACTATACAACAGAAGGAAGAAACTGTTGCAGAAAAGAGGAAAATCCCAGGATTCAAAAAACTCCCTCACCAGCCTCAGTAAGAAGCTGAGATCCCTAATAAAATCCTCAAAAGCTAGTTACAAAAATAAAATTGCCAAAGGTACCAAAGACAACCACAAGGCATTCTATAGTTATGTCAAGAATCTAAATGGCAATGCTCAGATCTCAGAGCTACAACAGAATGACATTAAATATACTGATCCTAAGGATATTGCCAATATCCTGGCAGATCGATTTAGTGCCAACTTCACCCCCCCCCTCTCACCCCCTAAAGGGCCAATCTCAATACCAAAAAGCTGCCAAATTCCGGTAATCACAGCCACAAAGGTAAAAACCGCACTCTCCAAAGCTAAGAATACAGCATCCATGGGACCACATGACATCCCAGGCTGTGTACTACATGAACTACAAAATGAACTGGCACCTCACCTAAGTGTCATGTTTAATCATAGTCTCACCTCAGGCTTCGTGCCCACTGAGTGGCGCACAGCTACAGTTATCCCACACCACAAGGGGGGATCCGCCTTGGATCCCGGGAACTACCGTCCCATCAGTCTGACAAGCCTGATCTGCAAGGGCATGGAACTTATAAACAAAGACACTGGCAAACTTCAAAAACTGGACCCCACCCAGTTTGGGTTTGTGAAGGGCCGATCTTGTCTCCTGAATCTGACTGACTTTTCGAATCAGTCTCCAGAGCTGTGGACGAGGGTAAGGCGGTCCACACAGCCTATCTGGACCTCGCCAAGGCCTTTGACACCATCCCCCACTCTGGAATCATAGATAAACTTAGTAAGCTGGGCATAAATCCCTACGTCACTCGATGGGTTGCCAATTGGCTTACTGACAGAAACCAGACTGTAAAAGTAGCTGACTCCAAATCCAGCTCCAGACAAGTGACAAGTGAAGTACCTCAAGGTTCAGTCCTGGGACCACTCTTGTTTGGCATCTACTTCTCTGAAGTACAGGCCAACACTAAGGGACTCTGGCTAACAACGTTCACAGATGACTGCAAACTGGGAGCCATTATTGAATCCCCAAATGATGTGGATATTCTACAAAAGGGCCTTAGAGAAACAGATGCCTGGTGCCAGAGCCATGGGCTCAAGCTTAATGTCAAGAAATGTATAGTTATGCCCTTTGGAAAAAAACATGTACCCATGAATTACCACATAGGTGGCAGGACACTAAACATCAAAAGTGTGATGAGAGACTTAGGGACACAGGTGGACAGTAGTCTCACTTTCGATAATCACATCGCCACAACAGTCAGGAAATCATTCTATGTGGCATACCTCATCACTAAGGGCTTTTCATCCAGAAAAAAGGAGGTCATTGTCCCACTGTACTCATCCCTCATTAGACCCATTATAGAGTATAATGCCCCGTTTGGTATGTACCTCACAAGACATCTGTAACAGCTGGAAAGGCCACAGAAATACCTCACTAAAAGAATCACAGGCCTAAAGCAGATGCCATATGCTGACCATCTAAAAAAACTCCAGCTATACTCTGTGGCATATTGTCTACTCAGAGGCGATCTCTGCTTAACATAGAAGGCCATGTCAAACTCTGAGCTGTTGGACATGCTCCACTTAAAGAAATCCCAATCCCTCTAACCCTTGTCATCACAATGAACAAAACATGCTGGAGGGATAAGTTCCTGACCCAGAGACTCCCCATACTCTGGAATAGACTGCCCATACATGTCAAGCAGAGCGCCTCATTGGCCCTCTTCAAAAGGAACCTTGATGATTGGATGGGAGATAGGAACTTCACCCCGGGGATAATGTCAGTCGGCCTGCTAGACAGGGGTCCAGAGAAGTAAATACTGTGGGAAGAAATATCCAGGGAATTGTTATGACTAGGCTTGTATAGGTCCTAGGGCCGATAGCCTAATACCAACCTATGAACATGTCATCCAAGAAAGTAAAATGTCAGTGTGGGAGGCAGATTCCCCATGAAGACCACCATGACATGTGCATGTTTTGCTTAGGTACATCTCACAACCACACTCAGTGTTCCATTTGTTAAGCTTTTGTACTGAAGACCTTACGTAGACACCTTTATTCCCTTTCCATTTACCTTGAGAACAAATGTCTCAAGCTTTTGGCCCCAGGTAGCATGGTAGAATCCACATGCCCTGAGGTACAGCTGCCACTTAATAAGAAGGCCAAGAAGATTAAGCCTGAGTCTGCTGACCAGCAGCTTCCACCGGATGCCCCTCTTGAGGTCAGTGAGAACCCAGAGGATAGCCCTGCACTACCTTCAGTTTCTTCTGCAGTGACCTTTTCAGAAGCAGGCACGGAGCCTGCTTCTCGCATGTCCTCGGAGGCCTTGAAAACATCTGCTGCAGATGTTCAGAGGGAATCAAGGCTGATTATTTCTGATGGGCCCAGACAGATTCCTCGCTCCTTGTAGGGAAGAAAGTACAGTTGTGTACACTTACCATAAATGTAGATGTTTCAAATGTATTCACTGTTGCAGTCATTACATTTGGGTAATCCTGCTGGCAGGTTGCCCTCAGTCGGCCTAAATTCTAAAGTCTTGGGTCCTGCGTCAGTTGCTGTCGCCCCTTCCCTGATGTCAGGTCATCAGGGGTATAAAATATGCAGCTGATGCCATTTTCTTCAGTTTTTCTTGCCCCAGATGTCAGGTGCCCCCAAAAGGGTAGGCTAAATTTATGTATCTAAGTATGGATATAAAACATACATGCACCGATATAAACTTTACCTTCATCTACAAGCAAATAAACTACATAGGTTGTATAGATCAGAGAAGTAAAGATAAGTTTCAGCAGAAAAAAGGGGGATGGCGGGTGGGTAATCTGGACTGCAACAGTGAATACACTCGAACATCTACATTTATGGTAAGTGTACACAACTGTACTATGTTCTTTGTGTTTCACTGTTGCAGTCATTACATTTGGGTAGAGTCCCAAAGCTATGGTTGGGGGGCTGGAGCTAAACAGCATTAGGGGGGCTATGAGGCCCTGCAGAACTGCAGTGGCAAAGCCTGCCCTGGATTTAGAGTAAAGTGGCAGATTGTAATGCTTTGTAAAGGTGTGCACTGAACTCCAAGTAGCAGCCTCTAAAATGTCTTTGGTTGGTACTCCCCTGAGAAAGGCCTAATGCCCTTAGGCACTGGCTTGCCATGCTGTGAGTAGCAGAAAAGAATGCAGTGGCCTATCCACTTTAAAATAGTCTGCTTGGAGATAGCCTTTCCATGTGATCCCACAGCATATGCCACTAGTAATTGTTCTGTCTTTCTGAAAACTTTAGTTTTGTCCAAACAGAATCTAAGTTGTCGGTGTACGTCCAAAGTATGCAGAATTTTCTCCCCCTTGTTCTGTGGATTTGGATAAAAAGTTTGCAAATGAATAGTTTGGTTAAGGGCTGCACTGGACACCACCTTAGGCATAAATGTAGGGTTTGTCCTCAGAGAGACCCTGTCAGGATAAAAAAATGATAAAAGGTTCCACAGCAATGAGAGCCTGTAGCTCTGACACTCCACTTGCAGAAGTTATTGCTAGGAGCAGAGCTGTTTTCCAAGATAAAAACGTTATATCCACAGTAGCAGCTGGCTCAAAAGGAGGTAGGGTTAGTTTTTCCAAGACATGACTGAGGTCCCATGCAGATATTGGCAATCTCCTTGGAGGCCTTAAATTTTTGGCTCCTCTGAGGTACTGCCTTAATAAAGGATGAGAAAAGAGAGGTGGCTCTGTATTGTAATGAGCCGAAATGGCAGAGGCATGAATTTTAATTGACAAAAAAGATAGGCCTTTGTCCAGCATCTCAGGTAAGTATTGCAAAATCTGAGGAATATTTGGTACAACTGTATCAGTGCCTTGTGCCTGGTTCCAAGCACAAAATCTCTTCCATTTTCCAGCATAGGATTTTCTAGTACTAGGCCTTTTGGCTTCCAAAATGACATCCATCACAGCTTTACTGAGAGGTGTGCTTTGTATAGCTACATTATCCGCCATGCTGCTAGGTTTAGAGTCCTGAGTTGGCTGTGCAGAATCTGATTGTTTTGTTGGGACAGTAGATGAAGTATTTGAGGTAAGGTCCAGGCTGGGCATTGAGACAAGTTCCGTAAGATCGGATACCAGTACTGGCGGGGCCAGTCTGGGACAATCAGAATAATTTTTGGTTTCTCCTGTCTGACCTTTAGGAGTACCTTGGGGAGAAGAGGCAGTGGAGGAAAGGCATATACTGATCCCAAGTTGAAAGATAAGGTGCCCACTTTCCATGCTTGTCTGTGATAAGTCCTTGTGCAGAATCGTTTTAGTTGACAGTTGTGAGGGGAGGCAAATAGATCTATGTCCGGGCATTCCCATTCCTTTGGTATCATGATGAAGACTTGTGGATCCAATTTCCACTCGTGGGGATCCATAAGGTTTTTGCTTAGTTCATCTGCCAGAGTGTTTTCCTACAGATGAACTTGGTAAGTCAATGCTGTGTCCCATAAAGCCATGGCTAGTCTGCAAAGGGGGTAAGAATGCGTGCCCCCCTGCTTATGTACCACATGACCGTGGTGTTGTCTGTCTTTATCAGTAGTTTTCCCAGATGAATTAGGTCCTTGAAGGCTGTCAGGGCATTTTGAACAGCTAGCATCTCTTTTTGATTGATATGTAGATGCATTTGGTTTGTGGACCAGGTGCCCTGAATGCCTCTTCCTGCCATGTGGGCCCCCCAGGCATAATCTGATGCATCCATTGTTAGGTTCTGCCTGGTTGGGGGTAGTGAGAATGGCTGTCCCTTGTTTTGGTGACAAGCCTTTGCCCACCATTGAAACTCCTGTTTGAAGTTTCCTCATATGTAGTCTTGCATATGGAATTAGTAGGATGCAGGATGCCATGAAGCCCAAAGCCTGCAGAATTTTTCTTGCAGATAACTGGGCCTTTGTTGCCATTCCCTTGAAATAGGTAGTCAGTTGCCTTTGTTTGTCTGGTGTGAAAAGCCATCTGGGAAGTTGCATTTAAGCTTGCACCCAGGAATATTATCTCTTGAGAGGGTACTAGTTTTGATTTATTTTCGCTAACTGTGTACCCTAGGCATGTTAAAAGTATTTTCACAAACGCCAGATGCTGTAGTAAAATGTCCTTGTTCTCTGCTTGAATGAGGCAGTCATCCAAGTAAGGATATATTTGTATTCCTCTTTGTCTGCAGAAAGCAATTACTGGTGCCAGGCACTTTGTAAAGACCCTGGGCACAGTAGATAAGCCAAAGGGCAGTGCAGAGAATTGGTAATGTTTTGAGCCAGCCTTGAATCTGAGGAATCTTCTGCATGATTGTCTGATTGGGACATGCAGGTATGCCTCTTTTAGGTCTAAAGTCATGAGTCAAGCCTTTTTGCCCAGCATGGGCAGAAGCTGCTGCAAGGTCAACATCTTGAATTTTGGAATATCCAGGTAAGTGTTTAGAATAGATAGGTCCAGTACTGGTCTCCATGCTTTGTCCTTTCTGGGTACCAAGAACAGTCTTGAGTAAAATCCTTGTCTCTGCTCTTGCTGTGGTACTTGTTGAACAGCCCCCATGCCCATGAAGGATGAGACTTGTTTTTGAGCCTCTGCCCATTGATTTTTTGACAGATCTGGCCAACCGTTTGCCCTTGGCAGCGTATGGAAGTGAAACTTGTAGCCTTGTGGCACTATGTCTAGAACCTATTTGTCCTGGGTTATAATGTGCCAATTTTGTGGAAAAAGTGCTATTTTTCCCCCTAAGGGTGCTGCCAGGAGATAAATGCTTGGTGCAGGCAGGGGGAAGTCATTGGGACTGTTTCCTGTACGGTTTTCTCCACTTTTGGAGGTAGAAGCACCCCATTGCTTAGACCTGTATGAACCTTGCGCCTGGGATCTACCTCTAGGGCACCTGGATCTGCCCCTTTATGGTCCGTCTGACACTGGAAAGGACCAATTCTTTGTAGGCCAGTGTCTGCTAAACCTAGGTGGCTGTACTTGTAAAAAAATCTTTGACCATTTGCATAGATTTAGCTTTGTCCTCCATTTTCTTTAACACCTCTTCTGCCTTAACACCAAACAAGGTATCATGCTGTAATGGTGCATCCAATAATTTAGCTTTGACATGATCAGGCAGATTTTGTTCCTTTAACCAAGCATGCCTCCTAATTACAGAACCCGTAACAGCAGCTCTGCAAGAGGCCTCCAAAGAATCAAAACCACATTGCAAAGTATGTTTTCTAACTTGTTCAGCTGCATGCAATAAATCCTGCATTTCTTTGTTTTCTGCACATTCAGAATTTACCAACATTTTCTGTTTAAGCAGTGTCATGACATATTGCTGATATTTGAGCATAAGAAACTGTCAGTTTAAGGCCCTTATAGCCAAGGTAGCAGATGTGTAAATCTTTTTTCCCCCATCTCTCCAGTGCCCTAGAATCTCTGTCAGAGGGAGTAGGGTTTTTTGCAGTGGAAGCCTTAACCCCTTTGGGACCCTGAGAAATGGTTGCTGGGTCTGCAGCAGGGTTTTTGAAAAGGGATTTATGAGAGTCAGGAACCCTGTAGTATCTGTCAGGCTTAACAGGAGCCGGAGGTAAGGAGTCAGGGGTCAGACTAGACTCTGAAAACACATCATCTACTATGTCTAACACAGGTGGAATAGCTAGAGGCCTGTGTTGAGGTAGTAAAAGGAAGTCCCTGAGCCTTTTCTTAGATTATGAAAAATCTTGGCTCTCCCAGTGGAAATGCTCCCTCATGGTATGCAAGGTTTCCCCAAAAGAATAGTCCTCAGGTGGAGAAGCTGAAGGAATAGATTATTCAGCATCAGAATCCTCATGGGGGGGAAGGGGATATTCCTGATCAGAAGAGGAATCAGAGGAAATGGAAACCTGCTCTGAAGATTCATAGTCTGTCTCTTGCCTAGGCCTCTTATCATGAGGGGGATGGGAACCCCTGATCAAGGTATTTAAATCTTCGGCCATTTTGACCATCTGTTTTTTTAGGCATGGAGGCCTGTCCATGTGGCTGGTGAGCTTGTTTCTTTGTCTTTAAAGGTGCTTTAGTCTTTGCCTTTGAAGCTGAAGTCGGTTTAATGTATAATTGTTTAGGTCTGAATACACCCTCAGAAGCCGATGCCTGCTCAGCGGCTCCAGACCCATCTGAGGGGATAGTGTCCGAGGCTACAATACCTTGAGTTTCCAGTGGCCTGGTCGACTCCACATGGGAGTCGGTAGCAGCCTGCGACTCTAAAGTAGCGGGCGTCAGGGGCTGCGAAAGCGCCTCACTGTGAACCGGCGACTGTCTTAGGAGAAGCTTCGTCGTCAGTTTTGGGCCTCGGTTGCTTGTCTTTTTCTTTGCGTTTTTTTGTGAACTCCGGTAGTCGGATTGCCATCCGACGACATTGTATAATTAAATCTGCGCCCAAAATAGCTTAATGCAAAATCGTACCGACACTTAATAGTGCGTTGGTTAAATCTAGCACAAAACCGGCAACTAGAAACATCGTGGTCAGGGCCTAGGCAAGGAATACAGTAAGAATGAAAGTCATTATGAGGTATTTGCTTTCCACAAGAAATACAATTATTAACTTTTTCTGACATCGGTCTGGAGCAAGAAAAAAGTTTCCCCAATGGGGTACTTAGATTTTAATGAAGACTTCGGATCTGAAACTCGAACACGAAAATCTCAGGAGTCGGCTGACCGGCACTTGCGAACTGCTTCTGCTTCAGGCACCACGCGGCAAGAAAGACTGAAGAAAATGGTGTTGGCTGCATATTTTACACCCCTGACGACCTGACGTCAGGGAGGGGTGACAGCAACTGACGCAGGACCCAAGACTTTGGAATTCAGGCCGACTGAGGGCAACCTGCCAGCAGGATTACCCAAATGTAATGACTGCAACAGTGAAACATGAAGAACATGTGCCTGGTACCTTAACTGAATCCAGGCAGGGGTCTGAACCTCCAGGTTTTATCAGAGCGGACGTGTCAATGAAAAAAAGACAGAAAATCAAGCACGTGGTGTCAGCTCTCAGGGATCCACAACGGGAATGTCAGGGCTTCCATCAAGGCTTGTTCAATGTCTTGATGGCACTGAAGCCTTCTCAAAGGGTTATGGTTCCCACACCTCCTTGGTCCTCTGCCCCTAAGAGGGCTAGATAGAGACCCGATGTCTTCAGATGAGGATTCTCATTCTCAGCCTGACTCCTTAGCCTATTCCTCTCAGTTGTCTTCACCTTTAGCCTAAGGCTCTAAAGAGGAGGAATCTTTCAGTCCTGATTCTCCTTTGAAGGAGCTTTCCCTTTGGCGACATGGTCCTGTGCATGACGGAGCATTTCAAATGGGATTACTCTCAAGTATAGGATGTCCAGAAGAGGTATTATGAATTGCTTCAAATGGACTCTCCTAAAGCGTTTGCTATCCCTCCTGTGTTGGCTGCTCTCCTGAGACCAGATTCTCAGCCTCAAGCTCTGAAGAAACCTGACAGGTTCTAGAAGTTGACAGATGCCTGCAAATTCTTGTACAACTACCCTTCCTCTGATCCTGCAGTGATTTTGCTACCTACTGACAAGCCTTCTAGGTTGTTGCCTTTTTCCAAGCTCCTTCCTTTGGATAAGAACAGTACACCCATGGAGAGGACTGGTAAAAAGATATATACTTCTGCTACTTTATCTTTCAGATCCATCAATTATCAGATTCATTTGACATGGTAAATCCTGCCTCTTCTTTTCCATATTGGGAAGATTGTTTCTGATATGCCTGACTCTGACAGAAAGGCCTCAGCTCTCTTCTTACTCAGTTCCACTTCTTAGGTTCCACTTCACTCTATCAAATGCATCTATGACGCAGCAGATGCATCTTATAGGGCTGCTGCATCTGGCTCTGTGATGACATGCTATTCCTTGCTTTGCCTTCAAGCGTTGTCAGAAGATATCAAAGGCAACACTTCTGGATAATCCCTTGGATAACTAGAATTTGTTTGGTACTGCTGTGGCTGACCTTTCCAGGACCTTACAGGATCAAGGTAAGGTCAAGGACGTTTTGAAACAGAATTCTGTCTCATCTATTCCCAAGTTTCAGAGGCACAATCTTAGTAGAACTTTTCTTTTTCCATAGACTGGCTAGATAGTCTTCCAAAGGTAAGAAGGCTCCTAGGTTTGTTTTTTCTGATAACCCTACTGAAATGCCCAGGCCACAAAAGCAGTCCTTTCCTGACAAATCTGCCGCCATCAGACTACCTGCCCTCCGTTACTCTTAGCCAAGCCCCTTGTCACTTAGGCTTTTTCTCTTTCTCTCCCAGTTTGGCAGGCGAGTTCCACAGACACCTGGGTTTTTTCCATTATCTGGCAGGATTACTTTATGACCTTCTCTTATTTTCTGGTATTCCCCAACATTCTGCATGGTAGCTTCCTCATTTCCAGGAGTGCTGCAGGGCCTGCTGAACCAGGTGCAATTCAAACAGTTCTGCAGACAGAGAGGGCTTTGGGTTTTTATTCCAGGATATTTCTGGCCCCCAGGAAAGAGGAGTCTTGGAGACTTGTCCTACATCTTTCCATTCTGCCTTCCTTCCGAAAGCTCTCTCTTCAGACTCTTTTTCCTCTGTTGTTCCCCCAGGCCTTTCTAATTTCCTTGGATATGAAGGGCACTTCATCCCTATCCACCCTCTATTCAGGAAATATTTGCTCTTGTCTATGCATTCTTCTCATTTTTAATTAACTGCTTTGTCCTTTGGGCTTTCAACAGCCCCAAGGGTGTTCACCAAATGTCTAGCCCCTGTAGTCAGCCTTTGCAGGCTTCAGAGCATTCAGATACCTTATCTGGACAACCTTTTGCTTCAGGCTCCACTCCATTCCAAGCCAGTACAGAATCTTCATTTTACATTTTACCCAGCTTCTGTTGCAAAGCCTGGGGTTCACTCACAACAACCTTCAGAAGTCAATGTTGACTCCGTCTCAGGTTCACGTTTTCCTAGGCTGCAGATTCCAGACTGTGCCAATGCTGGTACCTCTTCCTGCCTCCAAGATTTTGTCTCTCTCAAATTATTTTCTGTCCCTCCTTCCCTGTCCTCTCTTCCAGATAAGGATTTTCTCAGGGCTCTGGGGTTCATTGCCTCCACTATCCCCATACTTCCCTGGGCCAGGCTTCATATGACGATGTTTTACTTGCAACTGAAATCAGTTTGGCTTGAACACCTGCACCCAATGGACCATCTCATTCCTCTTTTCCCTTGTCTAACACTGGAATTTCACTGGTGGATTTGGCAGCTCTCTCTCAATCCATGTGTTCCTTTCCACCCTCCTCAGCTGTCTCAGGAACTCTTTATAGAGGCATCAGAATTGGGATAGGGAGCACTTCAGGCACCCAAGAAGGTACAGGGTCTTTAGTCCCCTCATCAGAGTACTGATCAAATCAACATCAAAGAAATGTGGGCTCTCTTTCTGGCCCTTCAAGCTTTCTATGTGCTCCGGGTCCCAGGTCCCTTGAAGGGTTACACGGACATCACGACAGTCATGTGGTACATCAACAAACAAGGGGGCACGAGGTCATACTTGCTTTACAGCTTGGTTCTGCAAGCATAGGAAATAGCCATCAATTCACAGGTTACCCTACAGGCAGTTAATATTCCTTCAGACCACATTCTTGCAGATTTCCTCAGCAGCTCCAGGACACAGCCTCATGAATGGGTGCTTCACAGGGATGTGTTTCTGGATATAGTTCATTGATGGGGTATTCCTCAAGTAGATCTTTTTGCCTCCCCTCTCAACAGGCAACTCCTTCAGTTCTGTTCCAGAGTCCAAAGTTCGTTGGCTTGGAAGGTTGACTTCATGTCTTTTTCTTGGAAGGGAATGTTCCTGTATGCCTTTCCTTCTCTTCCTCTTCTTCCAAAGGTCCTTCACAAACTTGAAAAGGACTCTCCAAAAATCTTGTTGCTGTAACCCCCTTTTGGCCCAGACAGCACTGGTTTCCTCTCTTACTCCATCTGGCCAAGGGCAATCACCACAAGTTACCTCACCGCATGGATCCTCTCACACAGGACAAAGGCACTCTCCTTCACCCTCATCTGTCCAATCTTCAAGTGATACTTTAGGTGACAGGTTTTTATTCTTTTCCGACGTTGTTTTCTGTGGATGTGCTTAGCGTTCTCCAGATGCCAGGAAACCCAATACCAGAAAATCACATATGTCCAAATGGAAGAGATTTTCTATTTGGTGTCAGTACCCCTTTTTCAGTAGGGGTCCCCTTAGTTTTGTCCTACCCATGTGAACTACTAAATGCTGGCTTGGCATATTCTTCGGTGAAAGCCCACTTGTCAGCCATTTTTGCCAGTCTGCCATTTACTCCTCCTTTGGCTTCCTGGTTTGAGTTTCTTAATGACATCCTTCATATTAGACATCTAAGAAAGCCCATTCTTCCTTCTCAAGATCTTAATTTTGTCTGTGAAAAGCTAACTTAGGCTCCCTTTGAGCCTGTAGCTTCTTCTTCTTTACAACACTGCACCTGGAAGACGGTTTTATTGGTTGCTTTACCCTCTACCAGAACAAAACATGAGCTACAGGCCTTGAAGGCAGTCTCTCCATCTATGTTTTTTCATAGATTTAATCAGCTGTCTCTTAATGTTTTTTCATATAGACGGGGGGGTTCTCTGTATGAATCCTTCTTTTATGCCCTAGGTAGTTAACCAGCTGTCTCTTAATCAGTCTATCCAGCTTCCTTCTTTTTTTTCCTTTCTCTGCAATCTGCTAGCGAGAAGGTTCTGCATACTTTGAATTTGCATAGACAGCTTAGATATTAAGACAAAACTAAAGCCTTTCATACATATGATCAGTTTTTTGTTTCTTTTTACACCAGGTGATTGGGTTTGGCAGTTTATAAACAAACCATATAATCCTGGATTTTCAAGGCCATTTCTTTTTGTTATTCTTTTCATGGTAAACAATTATCTGCTTTTGTGAGGGCTCATTGTGCTAGAGCAGTGGCCTTCTTGGGAGCTTTCTTCAAAGGTGTGAAGACCGACTCTATCCTTGAAGCTGCTACTTGGTCTTCAGTTCACACTTTCACAAAACATTACAAATTGGATGTCATTTCAAGGGACAGGGCAAGTTTTGCCAAGGTTATCCTGCATGGGTGAATGGAGGGTCCTTCCTTGTCTTCCTCCTCTCTGCCTTCACTGTAGCTTTTCCACTATCTAGGGGTGATGGAATACTGCAATAGTGATATAGAAGGACATAGTGTTGTGTAAAATCTTACAATAACAATATATGTCCTTCCTTTCACTGTTGCAGTATTCATTCCCTCCCTTCTACCTCATTTTCTCTTCTTTTTGCATGGGTGGTATTTTAGTACTGGCCGAGAGGTTCCTCGAATTTTCTTCCTTCACTCCTTTTTCTGGATGGATATGTCCTCCTTTCCACTGGGGGTTCTAGTTCTCCTAGGGCACCTCAGTTGAGTTGGGAGTGTCTGTATGTCACCTTTACACTTGCACAGGGAGCATACGCCTGACATATGATGCTCACTAGGCAATAAAGGCTTTGGTATACTAGCCGGATGGTGGACTATCCATGGCAGGAGATCCCAGACATGAGAAATACTGCAACAGTGCCAAGAAGGACATCTATTGTTATGGTATGATTTTACATAACTGCACTACGTTCGAATAAAATGATGACTGTTGACGGTATGACTGAGAAATTAGATGGTGGAAGGACAGCACAGTTTTCTAGTTAAGTTCTTGAATGAGGTATTTTCTTTCCATAGCCTACATACCCATCCTACATCCAATGTGCATCTTCACCAGGGACCTAGGAGCCCGTCCAATCAAAAAAGGCTGCTTAGCAAGCTGAGAATAGGAGGAAGATGTAGGCAGAAACTGAGTTTTCTTAGGCCTTTTAGGGGTTTTGACTGTGGGGTTCTGGATTGCTTGTGTACAAAGACTTGTTCTACAGGATAATCCCTGTGAACTTTAGGCACATGGGATGCCAGAATGTGCTTAAGGTCTTTAAGTTCCTTACTTTTTTCTTGCAGAGATTTGAATAGTTCTGCATAGGGTTTACCAAAAAGAGCAGAGTTGTTCAAGGGGGTATCCATTAGTTTTGCCTTAATGTCCTCCAGGAGGGGTTGAAGCCTTAGCTAGGCAAATCTTCTTAGGGCAGAAGAGGAAGCTGCAGCTCTTGAGGTGGTTTCTGCAGTATTGTAGCTGCATTTAACAGAATTTCTGGCTACCTGAGAAGAGGCAGTAATGAAGGAGGATGCCAAGGCCTTGTTTTCCAAGTCTAGCATGTCTGAAATAAGTTTTGAAAGTTAAGACAGGAGTTCCAGATTATACCTGGTCATGTAGATCTGGTAAGTTCAGAGCTCTGAAGGCCAGAGAGGCTGAGGTATAGATTTTCTTGCCCAGTCTCTCCAAATGTCTGCTATCCTTGTCCGAAGGGAGGAGGGAGGTAGAAAGAAGCAACCTGAAGGCCTTATCAGAGGCTACTGGAATCACAGACGAGTCTGCAACTGGGGCCTTAAAAAGAAAACTGCAGTCCTTAGGTACTTTGTAGTACCTGCCTGGCTTTTTCAGAGCTGGACTCTGACAGCCTGGATGAGTGGAAATAGATGCAAAAGCATCTAAAAGGCTAGTATAACAGGAGGAATGGCTGAAGGGCTAGGGGACTGTACTTGGAGGAGATCATAACGTTTTTGGACCTCTGACATCTTTGTACTGTCGCATTTCAAGTGGTCATGCATCCTGGAGATGGTGTCCCCAAAAGAAATTTCCTCCATAGAAGATTCTGTCCCATCTGAACCTTCTTCAGGGAAGTCATGATCTAAAGGCGAGGGGATTTTAGATGAGTAATCCAATGGATCACTGTCCTCCTCAGATGAAGAATCTTCCTCAGAAGTGGCCTGAGGCCTAGGTCTTTTCTGTGGGGAGGCAGGTCAGGCAGGAGGGGAAGCAGGGTGACCAGAGGAAAGCCTACATGCCATGAAGGCCCTAAAGAGGCCTTGTGTGAAAGTTTGCCATTCCTTTTTTGCTGGAGTATCCATGCAATGCAAAGAAGGAGGGCCAGACGCAGGCCTACATATGACCAGGTCCGAGTAGACGTTCTGCCTAACAACGATTTGGTAACTCCTCTATGGCCTTCTGACACAATAAGCATGGCTTCCCCCTGGACATTGATAGTCTATGTCTGAGATGCCTCTCTGGATGTGCATATGTCCAGTACCAAGGCGGGCTTCAAAACGGTCTCAGCCTGTGGAACTGGATCAATGATGGAGAGTGTCTTTGAGCTCTCATGTGCTTTGGGAGAGATGTCCACATCGAGAGGTGCAGCCTCAGCTTTGGGCCTATGTTTTTTCGCCTTACTCTAGCAGGCTCAGTCATCTGGTCTGAGGAGGTTTCCATCGCGCTCTTGGCTAAGAGCTAATGGTATTGGTTTTCTAAGTAGATACTGAGGGAGGATAACTGACTTCAGAGGGTCTTTGCTACAAAACACTGACAAATGGAGCAGTTTTTGTGGTCCTGCTGGGGACGGAGACAAAAGAGGCACTGGAAATGACTATCCTTATTTGGAATCTGTCTTCCACAGTCACACTTCACTTTCCTGGATGATATTAACCTCAATAAAAACAAGGTAGCAGAAAAAGACAACAAATATTTCCCCAGTGAGGCACTCATCTTAGTTTAGCAAGCAATTCTGGCAGCAGAGCGACATCTAGGACTGGCAATCCAACTTCTGGCAAAGAAATTCTGAGGGTGGTGTGTACGTGTGTTTCTTTTATGGCCAACGTCTGCTATTGGCCTATGTCAGACGTACAGCGCACCCTAGGTTATAGAAGACTTTGATATACTGGCTGACGTCGGGTCTTCGCCTTGGCAGGCAACTCCCTTATGTCAAGAATACTGCAACAGATGAATAGAAGGACATCTATGAAGACGCTGTACAACATAACACAGATACTAAATGGATAAAAGTAAAAGAAAGTGTAAGAAGATCAAATGTATAAGATATGAAAAGGGATGAAGTAACGGCCAGAAAGATTGAAACAAAGTTAAGAAATATCAGATGTAGTACCTAACTTCTGGCTAAAAGTATTAACATCTTTACACAAAGGCTTAGCCATGAGTAAGAACTATTTATACATGCATCCCAAACAGACACCAGCCTGGTTAACAACAGGAAAAACAATACTCCTACTTAACAGGGAACCTGCAAACTATCCTAAAAACTAATAGACCAATAACTTGCCTTCCGATGATGTATAAGCTATACACTGGAACTGATACTGACAGAGTTTATAGTCATTTAGAAGAAAACTCAGTCATGGCAATAGAACAAAAGGGTAATAAAGTCACACGGAACAAAGGATCATTTGCTGTTAAATAAAATCATAATGGAGAACTGTAAAAAGAGGAAGGATCTAAGCATGGCATAAAGTCATAATGGAGAACTGTAAAAAGAGGAAGAATCTAAGTATGTCATGGATAGACTGCAAAAAAGCATTTGACAGTATCCCACATTTATAGATAAAAGAGTGTTTAAAAATGCATAAGATACACCTACACTGATTACAATACAGAGACCATGAAGCAGTGGCAAACCACTTTGCAGTTAAGCCACGATAAAGGACAAATTATTACTTCAGGGATAAAAATTCAAAGGGTAATACTCCAGGGCAATTCTCCGTCACTGTTGCCCTTTTGTCTTGCTCTTAACTCATTAAGTTGTCTACTTAACAGATTAGGTCATGACTACAATTTCGGTCCCAGAAAACAACAAAGTATAAAAGACTTATCTTTGTTGTATATGATTTAAAATTGTATAGTTCATCAGATGAGAAACTAAAAGCACAATTGCAAGTCGTCAAGTTTTTTCAGATGATATAAGAATGTCATTTGGTCTTGATAAATATGCAAAAGCAACCTTTAAAGCATGAAAGCTGCAACACCAAGAAAAAATCAGTTTGGGACAGGAATGTAATACAAAAGAACTTGAGCAAGAGGGACTGTACAAATATTTGGGAACTGATGAAGGATCAGCAATAAAACATGAACAAATGCGACTAAAACTTAGTATGGGATATTTTAGAAGACTAAAGTTAATAGCAAAAACCGAGTCGACATCTAGGAACGAAGTCCAAGCTATAAACCAATTTACTCTTCCTATCCTAACTTACAGTTTTGGAGTGATTCACTGTCCCCAAAAGGTGCTGGATAGGTTGGACAGCAAAACAAAGATGCTTCATGCTCATCAAATGATTTATAAAAGTCACTGCATACCAAGATTATATACATATTCCCTGTTCAGAAGGAGGGAAGGGCCTCCTCGAAATTGATTATAGCTATAGATCTGCAATCATGGGACTGCATACAAATCTGCTAATCTCACAAGCCCCAAACGCAGTGAAAGTAATGAAACATAAGGAAAATAAGTCTAAGATGACTTCCTTGCTTGGTTTAACAGAAGCATATCAGCATCAAGTGGGAATAGAAACCAAACCAGAAGTAGATAAAAATCAGGCAGCAACTGAATGTGCCCAAAAACAAAAGAAAGAATATAAGGTGAAGAATCAGATGAGAAGGCAAGAAATGTGGAAATGAATAAATATAATTGCAAGCACAGAAAACTCTTGGAACAATCTCACGTTGATTAGGATCAAACGTAGGAATTGTTCAGGATGCCTCCTAAATAGCTTGAAACATGACCTGTTAGGTCCACTAGAATCTCTGTTTAACCACAGCCTCTGGAAAGGCTTCATCCTTAGGGAATGGGGGACTGCAACATTCATCCCTCTACACAAAGCAGACCATCAACAGACCTAGGGAATTACAGACCCATAAGTTTGACTAGCTTTATATGCATAGGGCATGGAAAGAATTATGGATCTTATAAACAGAGACAATGGAAATCTTCAAACACTGGACCCATTCAAGTTCAGTTTCATTAAGGGCGGGTCCATGCCTACTAAACTTGGTGGACTTGAGAAGGTCTCCTGAACCATGGACAAGAGCAAAACAGTACACACTGCCTACTGTGACCTGACAAAAGGCTTTGACACAATACCTCACTTGGACATTGTAAGAAAACTCACAAATTTAGGCATAAATGCCTACATCATGCAATGGACAGCCAAATGCCTTACAGATAGGACATGAAGTTAGGGTGAGGGAATCCACCACCACCAATAGGCCTGTTACTAGTTATGTCCCACAGGACGTGGTACTGCAATATCTCCCACTTGGAATATACTTCTCAGGAAGTCGAGGCAAATGTATGGGGGCCTTTGGCTGACTAAATCTACTGACTACTGCAAGCTGGGTGCAATCACTGAATCCCCTAAAGATGCAGATATTCTCCAGGAGGGATAACAAAGACAAATAAGAGCCATTGCCTAAAACTTGGTGCACAAAATGCATAATTGTACAATTTGGGAAGGCAACCACACCTGTAAATTACTACAGTGATAACACACCCCTAACAGCAGACCCCGTGGTAGGGGACTTTGGAGCTTAGGTTGACAGAAACCTGAACTTTGGTCACCATGTGTCATTAGTCCTACTATACTCAGCCCTCTTTAGACCAATAATAGAGTACAATGCATGCTTTGGCATGTACCTGACCAGGCATTTGCAACAGCTGGAGAAGCCGCCAAGGTTCCTCACTAAAAGAATACAGGGTGTAAATAATATGTCCTATGTGGGCCACCTCAAAGCCCTGTCACTGTACTCAGTCTCCTACAGATTACTGAGGGGTGATCTATGCCTAACCAGCAAGGCATTCTCCAATCCATCCCGGATGGAACTGCTACACATTCACAAAACAAACAGCACTAGAATTACCCAATCTATCTAAACCTCATCTGGGTCATTAAAAAAAACATGTTGAGGAATAAGTATGGACTAATGGATGGAAAATCACAAATTCATGCTGGTTTGTCACCTGCTGCCCTTATGGCCAGGAGAAGCTTGTAGATGCCCTAAGGCACAGGCATATAACAAAGCAGTTCTAGCCCATGGACATTGACAATTGGTAAAACTGGCACATTAATTGCTATGCTTTAAAATGCTCTAGGGCCGTTAGCCTAATAACCTCCTACAATCTTATTTCACTCACTTATCCACTACCCTTTGATCCCACCTCTGACTTAGTTAAGATTGGATGAGGTTTTGAATTCTTGATATGTACTGGACTTCTATTGATGCTCCATAGCACACAGGCATTTAAGGATTTCTCAGTGGCTTGCAATTCACTTCAAGCCAATTAGACTCCAAAACCTGAACTTTATTCTTTCTATCTTGTGTATACTTTGGGACATGTCTAGCCTTCAGAACAATACTCCCTAGTGACTGGCAGCATGTCCTCAGATTTTCTGTAAATATCCTTGCATCTCCAACCAATACTCTTGGAGGCACTAGCATAACCAGAATGTACATTCCCAGGTGTCGACACTCGGCTACCCACAGCAGCAGGACCACCGGGAGGTTGAAAGAAAAGAGCCTACCCAGGGTCATGCAATAAAAATATATGGACCTTTCCACACAGTCCCACCTAATCTGTGAAGGCTTCCAAACAGAATTTTATGCCTTCTTCACCCAAGCTCTGCTCCACATTATTTTACCACATCTCCCAGAATGACTTTGGTCTACAACCAGCAAATATTCTTTGGAAAGGCTAAAGAAGCTCTGGAAGCTTAAACAAACAAAAGCACACTCTGGTTAAAGCAAAAGGAATGCTTTTACTAAAACACAATGTATATTTAATTACAAAACTAAAGGGAATTAAATATATAAACAAACATAACACATTACAGCTTAATTGCTGTAATATAATCTACACACTAATCAACAGAGATAACTACATGCAAAGACCACCACAACTAAAACAAATGCAGAAGTATAGGTAGGAATTAACTGTTCTTGTTTCTCATGATCCTTGCTGCCGGAAGTCATAAAACTGTGAGAATACCTAGACTAAACATCCAGTATGTAATGCTTAGAGAATGCATGAATAGATGTCTGAATTGCAGCATCAGAATCATTTGAGGTAGATACATTTTTTCAAAAATAATGAAATGGCAGCTGGTGGCCAGGTAGTGCAAGCCTGACCTCCCAGTCCTAAAGTTAACAGTTATCATAGCAAAAATAGTAAAAAATAAATAAATAAATAAATAAAAATGCGCAATGAAAAGGATGATCAGAAGTATCTGATGCGGACTGTCCTTTAAAACTCCCTACTTCTACTGGTGTTGACTTTTCTACATGTAGTGCTACTGTCCAAAGATTTGCTAGGAACTTAGGAATGGGCCAATAGACCACTTTTTTCAATTTCTCTCTGGCCTTACCAGCCTTTTCAAATGCTTCCAAGACACTTCTAGAAAGGATCTCATACTGGAAGCTTGGGTTTAATAGAGCAACTAAGACCTATCCATTAACATCAACAGGGAAGGGATGCATTCTCACACCTGAAGCAGCAGTTTTGAAGTCAACAGCAAATGTGTCGTAACTGCAGTCCGTAATGTCTGACAACTCTGTCAGCTATGGTGCCAGTCTGGAAATTTTGTTCTTCCCTGGCATATTCATCAGCAAATTCCCAAATCAAGTCATTAAACTACTTCTGAATTTCACCAAGCCACTACTATATGTCTGTATGGCAGTCTGTAGTCCTAGTGATGGGACAACAGACTTAAGTACCTTTTTACCAAATCTGTCAAGGATTCTACTTTCTCTAACATTTAACAGTTATTGCCTTATGAGACACCTTAGAAACAGGTAGGTCAATCAGAGCAGGTTCAGACTCAGGGTTTTTGTATAGATACTTAATCCTATACCCAACCTAAGCCTTCCTGCTTTTTGAACCTAATAGCTAAAGATCATGCTGTTGGGTGAGAAAAACTAGTACCTCAAAAAAGGAAATAAATGGAGGAAATGCCAGTGGTTATGGCATGTCAAGCTTCAACAACTCAGCCTGTCTTTTCCTAAAACAGGATCTCTGGTATCTCACTAAAAATGACCCCTCTTCAAATTCAGAATCTCATCAAGACCGACATTCTCCTGGGGGCGGGGGGGTGGATGACAGATTTCTTCACTCTTAAGACTCAACTGTCAAGACAAAGGGGGATCTAATTGGTTCTGTATATGATTAAGGCTATCATCTCTCTTTTCAGCAATGCATCCTGAAAATTGAACGTTTGGAGGTTGACGCTGCAATGTAAATACCCTTTTGAAGTAAATCTACTCTTGTCCAATTTTACAACAACAACTAGAAACCATAATGGTAATATCAACTGCATGACAAACTGATATGAATCATTAGATACCCAAATACTGGGTGACTGTTATAAGACAGTAACAGTTTGAAATGACGGGACCTAACAGAGTGGGTCAGGAAACACAAAGCCTGAATGGACGAAAAAATGGATTTACGTATACTAAGTCCGAGATGGCCACTCAACAGAATAGTTCCTTTTTTCTCAGGTATGGTGATATCTGAGTTAATATACATAAGTTTGTAGGGTATGGGAAGCTTGCTATTCAACAAAAAAGAAGTTTAAAGGTGAACAGCGATGTTCAAGATTTGCTCTCCTCCTAGAGTTTCGGTCCTTTTTTTTCTGTGCATCTGCACATGACATCTCAAGTACCAACATTTCAATAGGGAGCTATATCAGATATCTGCTCCCACTAAATTAGCCAGAGGCAAAATGGTCATCCATCCTGCAATGCCTGGTCCCCAGCCATCCCTAAACAATAACTGGAAAATAACTCTGAGAATGAGAAGCAGAAAAAAAAAACACCTGCAAAAGAAACATTTTTGGGACACACTACAGTGGAAGATTCCTTTCCCTCAATATGAGAAGTTACAGTACTTTCAACCACTTGTACAATGAGTAGAATCAAAATCACTTAAGCACTACTTTCTTGCTCAGAAACCACGGGTGAACCAGTGAGATACTGTGAGAGCATACTTTAGCCTGCCCAGTGAAAGAATGAACCCTGATGTGAATAGCCAAAGGAAGAAGAATCTCCTTTATAACAAAAGACCTGAGCTTCTAGGTCACAACTACCTTCCACCGTGAAGCATCCAATTTTGACTTTAGTTTTTACCTTTATAGTTTTGTAAGACTCCTACACTATTTTCCCCTAGAAGCTTTTGCCTTTAGCCAAATGCTTAGGCTTAATGGTAGATTTCAAACCAAATGAAGGACAAACAAAAGGTGAAAAATCAGGAATAAAAAGTTTGTAAATTCTTCTGACTTTTTTCTTTGTTATGCAAAATAACCATAATCACCAAAAATGCAACTCTTCTAATGAAAAAAATGCAAGTAATCACAGATCATGTCTTGGTAATTTTCTCTTGAGACAATTACTAAATGCACAAAACCATACAATAATAATCTATAAATGAAACAGGAGGAAAAGGAAAGTTTATACTTAGCATTTCAAAAGATGGCAGCCAAGAAGTACCTGATACACAGCATCATAGTTCTACCATTTACATCAGGTGGTTCAAAAAATGAAAGGAGTGGATGCATGGTACACGCTCTTATAAAGCTGATATCCTCCCTAACGTCCAAAAGTCACACTTGCAAATAAATGTACTAGGACTGTAACTGCTTAAAAAGATCAGACATCAGGCTGCGCTCCCACCAAATGTTAAATCAGCTGACATCATTGGCTTTATCTGTCTGATGCAGGCTGCAAAGGTGGACCCTCTCCATCTAGGCCATCAAGTTCTGACTAACCTTGGTGGAGGCAAGGAGGAGGGACCTGGAATAATACAGTTATGGGAGAGTTCTGGTATCACACCAGTGGATGACAGGTGACTTCAGCCAAAAACATGTCTTCCAAAAAAGTAAATCTTCTGAAGCAGAAGACAAACATCATCTTGCATGCTCACTAGTTGAGGTCAAGGAACTGATACAAGGTGACTGTATGATCGACAAGAAAGTACAGTTGGCAAGCTGAACTTACCATAGCAGCAGATATTCAAATGATTACTGCTGCAGTAGAATGAGTTACATAGGTTATATCCTGCCAAGGATATAACAGCCGTCCTGCTTCCAAAGCTTCAGGGCACCTCCCACACACCAAAGCTGTCAAGCAGCTCAAGCTGAGCTGACTAACAGAAAAGTTTAGGTGCAAAGCCCTTCAAAGCTTTCCTGCCAGCAGAGATAAGAAGGCTGAGCCCTGAAAGGACAATGCTAGGAGGAGCAAAAAATAAATGTCTACACCCTGGCATAAAATAAAAAAAATGCAACAAAACACAAAGGGGATGGAGGGAGGGAGCAGCTACTGCAGCAGTGATTATTTGAACATCTACTGTTACGGTTAGATGGCTCAAAAGAACAAATGTTAGCTTCTCTAACCCAAAATTAAGATCCCAAGGAGGAGCCACCATTTTTTTGGGGGACGTCTTATGCAAAAAAAACCTTTTCAAGAACATTTTGACATCAGACTGGATTGAAAGAGGAGGATCCATGGGCAGAAATGCTGAAATTGCCAATAAATGAACCCCGACAGAAGAATATGAAAGGCTATAGGATAGTAACTTGCACAAATATTGTAAAACCACGGAACAAGTAGTCCTGAATGGGTGCTGGATATGCTGTTGGTACCAACTAGAAAACTTTTTCCATTTGCTAATATATGATTTTCAGGTAGCAGGCTTCTAGCCTTCATTAGTACCTACTGCATATCCTCAGTAAATAAGGGAATTAAGGCCCTATCATCCAGGCAGTCAACTAAAGCTGACCCTGTTCTTGTGTAAGTAGATCCAGTCTGTGAGGACGCTTGTGGTACTTGACAGTGGCCATTTCCAAATGAAGGGAGAACCATGGCTGCCTGGGGATGAAAGGAGTCATCACAATGACCTTTGGGAATTCCTTGTGAATCTTCAGAAGTCCCTTGGATATTACTGGAAAGGGTGAAAAGCATACAGGAACATTCATGTCTAAAGAAAAGAAATGGCATCTGTATTCCAAGCTTTCTTGCATGGAGTCATGGAATACAATCTTGACAGTTGATTGTTCAGAGAGGAGGCAACAGAGGTCTACTTGAGGAACTCCCCACAGAGGGTTCAAATCTGGGAAGACCCCCTGATCTAGTTTCCATTTGTGAAGGTCTACCCTGGTCCCAAGCTTGTCTGCCACAAACTTTTGTTCTGACAGTATGTAGATTGTCTGCAGAGTGAGACTGTGCTGTGAAGCTATATCACAAGCTAACATGACTAGTCTGCAAAGGCAGTATGACCTGGTTTCCCCCTTGCCTGTTGATGTACCACATTACAGGTGGTTACAGACAAGACCACAGTCGAGATCCTGGGGACCAGTGATGGCTCAGAGAGTTAAGGGCCTTGATCAGGGCAGGCATCTCCTTGAGATTTATGTGCTTGTGTCTCTCCTTGATGGCCCACATCCTTTGCACTTTTATCCCTCCTAAAACTGCTCCCCAAGTAAAGTCCGACGCATCTTTTCTAACAAACCCCCAAAAAGATAAAGGGTGTTGATGCTGGACCAAAAAGATTTCAGATACCATTGTATTTTTCTTATGTGGAATCTTGCTAGGGGTATCATGAAAAATCATAGATGCCATGAGACTGAAAATGTTGAAGTACTCTCTCAGTGAATGAAGCCAGAGTGGAAAACCATAGAAATAGATCTAAATAAAGATCTATTTTTTTCCTGTGGAAGAAAAGCTGTTTGAACTGAAGTGCCTAGCTGACATTACAGGAACACAGCCCTGTGTGAATCCTGTGTGAAGGAAGACTTTTGAATGCTCTTTTGGAATCCTAGTTTGTGTAAGAGATCTCTCACTCAAACAAGAGATTCCTGACATTTTGAAAAACTCTTACAAAGATGAGCAATTCATCTAAATATGGAAACGTGGATACCATGTAGCCAGCAGCAAGCTATAAGAAGAGCTAGATACTTTCTCAACACTCTTGGTGCAGTGGATAGTCCAAAGGGCAAGGCAGAGAAATGATAATGTGATCCACATACACAAAACTTTAAGAAACATCTGAAGTCCGGATGAACAGTAGTACCTGGGTTTACATTAAGCTAGACCATCTGTCTACTCATTTTTATCTCAAGCTGCTTGACAGCTTGGGTATGCGTGTGGAAGGTGCCTTGAAGCTGTCTGTCTGTTATATTCTTAGCAGGATATAACCCATATAGCTAAGGCTACTGCAGCAGTGATCAGCTTGAAGAACATCTTATCTACCCAGCAAAGGAAAGCACATGCAGATTGTCAATCCTCAAAGGCCTCAGAGGAGCATACTCTTTGGCAACAGTAAAACTCTGAAAGGCTTTCTGCCCACACTTGTCTTTTAGTCAGCTCAGCTCGATCTGCTTGACAGTCTGGGTATGTGGAAGGTGTCCTGAAGCTTTGAAAGCTGGCCGGCTGTTATATTCTTGGCAGGATAGCAGTGATCAATATGATGAACTTACCTCCAAGAAGGCAAGAGCAATGCCTGCTCTCCACTTCTTTCATCTTTTGTTCTGGATTAGTCCTGGAATTGCACAGGGGACTACACCACAGATTTGTGAGATGGGCACTTTCAACCACTGCCATCGTATTAGAAGCAAGGTGAGCTTCTGCCTCCTACATCTTTGGGGCGTCTTGGCTGAAACACTTCTTGATTGTCCTCTTCTCTCAAGCAGCAAAGGCGATACCAGCACAGATCTGAACATGTGATCTGGTGGCCACATGAGCAATGTTAACTGCCTAATTTCATGGGTATACCCATGCACCTACCATTTCTATTTTTATGAACACTCGAACCAACAAAATAAAATACTTGTGGCAATTCTGGATAATACATTTTCCTTGCTTTCTTTAAAAGTCAAAAATGTCACTGACTGTTATGAAATCTGGGTGCGGAATCACCTACCCCTAAGAGCTATGTCCAAACTCTCAGTCTCATCACTAGTTTTTAGACTACTTGTGGTACATGATGTATACAGCCTTAGCACAAAGGCATACAAGTAAACATGAACTAAGGCACACTGGACACACTAGGCAACTGATCACGGATCACGTACTGTACAACAAATCTAAATGTATCTGTAAATATATACCTAGAACCCATTATTTTGGGGTTAATATCCCTTAAGCAACCTACCTTTAGGCAAAAGAATGCCACTTACAGAAATTTGTCTACTAGTCTTTGCACCACCATGCACATATTCCAACCCCTTCATTTTAATTAGAAGTTATGTACTCACCATAACGTTCCATCTGAGTAGGTGTATTCATTTGTCTGCAACCTCACCCATAATGCCCTGCTCTACCCTCATGACCTCAGAAAAGGGTAACAAGGAATATGCAGGAAACTGAAAGGCCAGATGCAAGATCCAACTTATAGTGAGAAATAAATGTATGAGATGCTGCACAAATATCATCTAGAGGAATCGGAAGAAAACAGGAGGTTAATGGATTGATTGATGTTTGGATGAAATACCAAGTAAGGAGGTTTAGCTGATAAAGCTTGAAGTTCAGAAACTCTCTTGGCTGATGTAATGGCTACCAAAAGGCTGTCTTGTAGGACAAGAATTTGAGATCCACCGTAGCAGCTGGCTCGAAGGGGGAGGGGTCAAGGCCTGTAGGACCAAAGAAAGGTCCCAAGGAGGAACTGCTTGCTTTATAAATGTGATAGTGAGAAATAGTTGAACTTTGACTGTGGAACTGCTGGCACCATCAAGGAGGAATGCAGGATGGATGGGATATCAGATCCGAATGGGATCTAGAATCCAAGGAGGATTCAGAAGAACTTGCAGCATCAGAGACCAACCCGGAATGTGCGCTTATGAGAAAGCGATTTGTGGAGGAGCCCATTCCCAAACTCTCATGGCTGTGGCCAGGGTAGAACCTGACCCCCTTGCTTGTTGATGCAGAACTTGAATAGAAGTAGATGCCTTGTTGGGCGTGTAGGAGCCAGTCGTCAGGGTAGGAAAACCTGCACCCTGAAGCCTCAGGTGGGCGGCCGCACACTGCTGCTAGTACTTTAACACCCTGGGGGGGCTGTGGTGTGAGACCAAAGGGAAGGACCCGAACTAGTAGTGACTGCCTCAGGCGGAGAAACCCTCCTGCCTCCTGTCCCTCATCAGGATGGTAGCACGCTGGTACGCCCTGAGATCAGCACATCCAGTGATTTTTGAATAGAAGGGAAGAATAGGATTGCAGAGTGACCATTCGGAATTTTCTTTGGGGACTGCCAGATTCAAGAGGTCTTCTAGGGATTGGTTTTTGGCACCCGTCTTTTTTTGGCACTAAAAATCCGGAACTGGAATCCGATGGAGATCTGGACTGGGGGAAGATGGCTCTTTTCTTTTTTTGATGGCCCATGACTGCCCCTCAACCTCCCTGACAAAGTGGAACGCTTGGGAGGGACTTCAACTTTGGAAGGTGAAGAAAGAATGGAGACATCCCTGATATGATCGGATGGAATTGGATGCCGCTAGGTGACTCCCATGAACTCCCATGCCGCCGCCCAGAGTGCCGTGGGAGGCCCCCCCCAGCTCCAGAGAGCTGGGCAGTCGGGCCGCCCAGAGGTTGCTGCCTGGAGGCTTTCTGAGAGGCCCTCTGCCTCTCCCTCTCCTGAGCCCCTCTGCCTCTTCTAGGGCCCGTCCTCCTCTGCGTCTCGAAGGACACTTGTTCTGACTGAACCACATCTTCAGGCTGCCCTTTGGTTGAATTCCGAGGGCACTGAGGGGTTCATTCCCTTTGGTTCCTAGAAGAAGCATCCTTCGCCAACGAGAGCGCTCAACAAGGCCAGCCTCTGTGCCTCCCCAAACGACGCCTGAAGAACCATCAAGAACCATCAAAGGGGGCCAAAAAAAACGACGCAGGAAGGGTCAGGCTCCCAGCCTGAGCACCAGTGACGCCCTGCGGAGCCGCAGCTCCGGCGGCCCCCGCTGTATGGGAGAGTAGCCCCCTCCTGAGTCAGAACTCTGTCCCTCATTTTGTGATTTGTGGGATGCAGGGACCTTAACCTCCGTGGGGAAGGAAAGCTGGGATGCATAAGATAGCTCATAAAGATTACCTGCATCCCGAATAACTCCAATAAGATGTGCCAACTATTCAGCGTAACACCGGAGAACTGCCGCCTGCATTCCCAAGTGCTAAACCAATAGGTCCTCATCCCCTGACTGGGGGCTCGCCTCCCTACTCCAGGCCCCGTGGGTGCCGGGTCCATGTGGGCTAACATAGCATCTCCAATGTGTCCCAGCCCCAATTGGTCCTGTCGGGTCCGGGGTGGCCCCGGGGAAGCCTGTTGGGAGGCTCCAGGGGAGGCTCCTTTCCACGCCTGGTGGTGGTACGGGTGGGGGGGTTGCTCTCAGGTCACACGGGGAAGGTAGGGGGGGCAATTGGGTGCATACCCAAGAACACGGAGTACATACGATCCCTCTTAGACGACCGGACGCCACCGACGAGGTTTTGCTGATCCCGTCGAAGGAGTGAGATTTTCGGACACCCTCGCCTCCCCTTCCTCCCTCTCCAGGACCGTGGGAGAGACCGGACTCGGGGAGTCAGTCTTCCAGCAGAGGTAGCCTGGGAGGGCCTTGGGGAGCAGGAGTCTCCGTGAGCCTGAGTGTCAAGCCCAGCAACTTCCGCGAGCCACGCCGGAGCCATGGGCAGGGAGTGGGGGAGGAAATGGGGGCCAGTGGGGCCGGGGCGGAGGAAGGCTGGCAGCAAGTGACCCTCAGAGCCCCTCTCTCCACTATCAAAGCCGGGCGGGGCTACCCAACCAATCCGGACAATCCGATCTCCTCCTCGGATCCGAAAGTCGGGATCGGCCCGGGCGCCGCCGACCGGCGCCGCGCCAATGGCCCGGCGCTCGGCAGACACTGATCCCCGAGCCCCGGATCGATCCAGGCTCCCGCTCGATCCAGGTCTCCGTCCGACGGGCAGGGGGCAGTCAGGTACCAATACCATCGCGGTACCTTCCCCCCCCGCCCGACCCGGTTCCAGTTGCTGGACAAGGATACCGGGGCGAGAAGGGAGAATAGGGGAAAAAAAGGGGTGTTGTGTTCCCTCCCGGAGGAGGCAAGACACTCCACAATCTGCATCTGGATGGATGAACCCATCATCCCTTCATCCAGATCAGCATCAGAAAGCAAGGCGGTGGTAAGGAGCCAGAGAGGTAGGCCTGGAGGGAGTGCCTCCTCGCCTCGATGGAATCGGAGTCCCTCTCCCTCCTCAGGACCCGGGAGCCGCACACAGGGCCGAGAAGACCAGGAGACAGAGGAGCCGGGAGAAGGCTGTGCTGGGGGGAGCTACTGGCGGGCCCGCCAGCAGTGGTGCTTCGCCCGTCTCTTGTCCTCATCCTCTCTGAATGTTATTCTCCATTCAGAAATACAAGATCCTCAGGTAACCACCTAATAAGAAATAAGAAGTTTCAGTCCCTTTGGTGAGGTGCTGTTTTGAAACTCTGCAGATCACACCTGGAAACAGCTTCCGCTCAAAGTTATAAGCCCTTAAGTAAACCCTGTGCTCACATTTTAACTTGACAATAAAAAGTACATGCAAAACTTGTATCACTTAAACTATACAACTACTTGTTAAGCATTTCACTAACTGCATTATGACTAACTAACTTTAAGTCATAATCACGTTGGCTTGATTTGTGTTGAGCTGCTGTCATTTTCCTATAAATACATCTTACCTGTGGCATCTTATGTAAAGTGTGCGACTGTAATGAGTTAATGTTAATGCATGCTACAGTCCACAGTTATAGTACTGCTTTCAGCTCACTGTTAACAGTGTAAAATATTTTTTCTATACTCCATGCCTGTGGACTTGACTAAATCTGAATTCCCTTTATGTTATCTTTTCATACTTTTGTATAGCTTTACTAAAAGTCTGCAATTATGACATGGAACCTTCTACCACACACACACACACACACACACACACACACACACACACACACACATACACAAAACAATAAATAAGAAAGATACCTTGTACTGCTTAAGAATGTTAAGGTCCCAAAGTGCTGACTTGCATATTTATACACGTTTCTGTGATGTGCCCCTATTATATTCTGATCAACACAGATCATATGTGGTATTCATAAACATGATCAGTAAGCAATGTGGGGCTGTTGCATGGTCCAAGCCACATATCAAACCCCTACAAAACTCACAGATGGAGGAGGTTGGCATAATGGTTAAGGTGTTTACCTTACAGATACACGGTGAAGGGTTTGATTCTCACATAGGGTGATTGTCTGGTCTTAAAATGGCCCATAAGTGCAGTTAGCCTAGCACTAACCTGTGAACCTCTAAACTTGTGACCATACACAACTGAGCAACAACATACTCAGCTGGAGGAGGTATACAGCTGGTATGCAGATGAGGTTCTGCAGAGAAGTCAACAATTCATAAACATGTGAATCACAGACTATATTGTACAGCACAGGACAGGGTTTACAGGCATCCAACTAATTGTGCAAAACAAAAATTTACACCTGGTACCCAATGTACAAATAATGACGATATACTGTTCAGCATGATATAGCTATGCGACTACATCACCATTACTTGATCACAAATAAACCGATACAGTAACAAATAGAAGGCATGCAACAGCAGCTCACAATGTGTAGAAAGCTTTCTGAATCTTAGCTCACCATTCATGTAGATCTGGAGGTGGTGGAGTGATACTGGTTTGCCTCTGTCAGTCACAAACACAGTAGGAATCCATAGGGTGCATATAGTGTTAGCAGCTATACAGCTAGAACCACAATATGCAATGGGCAGCCTACGAAATGTGTGGATACACAGTGGTGAGCTAGTCTCTGAAACACACAACCTGCAGGACAGGAGATTATGTGCATGTCTGAGTACTGCCTACTACTGCACTGAATTTAGTAGGACATTTGATACAGAACATGGTGACCCCACAGATGTGCAACCACTGCATTGCAACAAAAAAGAGTTATGTACTTACCATAACTTGGAATCTGTGCTATCCACTGTCATTATGCATCACAGATGGGTCTTGGATCCGATCTCAGGTCCGAGCCTGCAACCGATGGACAGATCTAGAGCTCAAGCTCCTCTCCTTCCCATAACCCACTGCTGACCTGTAACCCTCAGACTGAGTTAGCTGGATAAAGAAAAGGCAGCACTGCCTGCCCAGGAGACTAAACTATCCCCAAGAAAAAACATCACCCCAGCTCTACCATATCTCCAGAAGGAAGGGGGAAGGAGGGTGAAAATGTGATGCATAATAACACTGGATAGCACGTTATGGCAAGTACATAACTCTTTATCTGATGCTATTTGTGTCATTATTCATCACGGATGGGTTAGATTCCTCAGCTACTATGAACCCTGGGTGGCCTCAGGGAAGGATATGCTAGAGCACAGAGGAACCAAAGAAAGCCCTGTTCCTAGACTCTAAAAAGTGTGGGGATTAGACCAAGTAGCAGCAGTACAAATCTCATCCAAAGAAAGTTTAGTTAAGAAGGCTGAAGATGTAGCCACAGGCTTAGTAGAGTGGGCTTTAACTGGCCTGGATAGCTCCATATGCCTGCTATCATAAATGTAGGAAATACAGTTAGTAATCCATCTGGAAATAGTTACCTTACAAACTGCCATACATTTTCTGGCCTGAGAAAAGGCGATGAAAAGCTGGTCCGATTTCCGAAATTCCACAGTCCTCTTAAGATAAATATGTACTTGTCTATGGACGTCTAAGCAATGTAAAGTATATTCCCCTTTATTAGAACAATTAGGGAAGAAAACTGGTAGCTGGACAGATTGACTGAGGTTAGCTTCCGAAGCCACATTCGGAATGAACAAAGGATTTGTCCTGAGGGATACCCTATCCTTGCGGAAGATCATAAAAGAGGGCTTAACGCTGACAGCCTGCAACTCAGAAACGGTCTTGGCAGAAGTAATGGCCACTAAAAATGCCGTCTTCCAGGACAGAAACTTAAAGTCACAAGATGCAGCCAGTTCAAAGGGCTTTTGTGTCAAAGACTGAACACCAGAGTTAAATCCCATGGTGGGGAAGGATCTTTGATAGAAGGTCTAAGAAGAAAGCCCCTTTGAGAAAGGTTAGAAGGAAAAGTGGGACATTCATTCAAATGGAAATTAGAGATGGCCACCAACTGGAGCCTAATTGTGGAGAAACTAGCACCTTCCTGAAAGAGAGAAGCTAAGAACAGCAAAATATCAGGAATAAGGTCTGTAAAGGGATCCAAATTACGTTGCCTGGCCCAAACAGAAAATCTTTTCCATTTACTGGAATACACCTTCTTCATAGATGGGTTCTGAGATGCCAATATAATATTTCTCACCGAAGATGGGAGCCTGGACTGCGAAAGGATTACTGGAACTGGAGGAACCAAGCAGTTAGATGAAGAGTCTGGAGGTTGGGAAGAGGAAGCCCCCAGGGGTGGGAAATAAGATCCAGAATGGGATATCCAATATCCAGGGAGGATATTTCAGATGAGACCGAAGAAGGGAGAACCACGCCTGACGAGGCCAAAAAGGGAATGAGGATGAGAGTGGTCTTCAGGTGGCAAGCTTTCTGCAAGACCTTGGGAATTAGAGGATTGGGGGTAAGCACAGAGGAGTCTCAATGGCCAATCATGAACCAGAGCGTCCCTCGGCAACTCCCCTGTCGGGGAGATCAGGGCAAAGGAGTTACCGCATCTGTGGCTGACTGGGGAGGCAAAGAGATTGCAGTATGGTTGACCTCAATGGTCGACTATCTGATGTGCCACTGATGGATTCAGGGACCACTCATGGAGACTCATGACAGACCTGCCGAGTTTGTCGGCCAGCATGTTGTAACTGCCAGGAATGTGAGCTGCAAGAAGAAATCACCTGGAAGACATCACCCATTCCCACACTCTCATGGCCTCTCTGCACAGGGGATAAGATCATGTTCCCCTCTGCTTGTTGATGTACCAGATAACTGCCATGTTGTCCATTTGAATTGCTATAGTCCCGAGATAGAGGCACTCCTGAAAGGATTGCAACATTAGAAGGACTGCTCTTATCTCCAGGACATTTATGTGCAATATGGTATCCTTGGGAGGGGAAGACAAAAGGGTCTGCCTAGAGTTAGGTCCTGAGATTGAAGCCACCAGCAACAGGGTCAATGTTGAACCATGAAAGGAGCATTAGTAAAGGGGAGCATTAAACCTGCAAAGGTGATGAAACCATGGTCTAATGGCAGCTGGCCCTCCCTGTGCCACTCACTGTGCTGCCCCACACCAAGGTGGAGAGATTGCTCTCAGAAGCATTAGCCAAGGAAGTCAGAGTGGAGGCTTAAGAAGAAACCAAGGCTCTCCAGCTTAAGAGAGGAAGCAGAGAGACCAGAAGTGAGAACTCCAACAACAAATCAACTAATGTTCTGTGTGTGCCCCATGAATGTAATAGAACTCAGTTGCCCTGTAGCTAGCTGAGACAAGCCTATTCAAAATGGTGGTGGTCAACCCAAGACTCTCTATCTATTCAGGGGATAGTGTGAGTAGTCTCCTTTCCCCTCCTTCTTAGTAGTAGTGGTGGCCCCAGCAACCAATGGGGGGATATGCTGAGGTCTAAAAGCCCTTGTTTTGAGGGACTGAGGGACTGTGTTCCCCCTGTCCCCTGTGTACCACTGTGCCCTGTGTGGCACAAGACACACTGAGCTGGGTGTGAAGACATCCAAGTAGGGGGGGGTAGGGAAGACAAGGGGTAGAAGACTAGCTCCTCTAGGCCTAATTTTAGGAGAGTCCTCTCTCCTTGAAGGAAGGTGAAAGGACTCAGGGAAGGACACTTTTGAGATTCAGAGCCTGAAGATGTCCCTCTCTCGAGGGACTGGGGAAGACTTCTGTCCTCTCCTCGAAATCTGTCTCCTTGGTTCCTTCTTCTGGGAGAGTCTAGGCAGAGTCCTTCTGCTCCTCCTTTCTCAGAGGTCCTCAAGGGTGGGGGTTCTGGGAGGACCTCAGAGAGGGAGACCCCAAACAGAGGGGTGCCCCCCATGCCAGAGACTTGTGGGAGAGGGGACTGCCTGGCTGGAGAAGGTCCTCTATGCCCCAGAAGCACTATGGTGCTGGAGAGAGAACCTAGACATGAAGGAGAGGTGACTGCCAAGAAGAGAAGGTCCTCCCTAATGCCTGCAAAGGATGCCCCATGAGGCGAGACCCAGCTCCCCAGCAGCGAGCTCCTGCGGGAGGGAGGAGAAGGGACCCCAATGCAGCACTGAAGCAGCACAGAATATCGGCCCCGGCCGAGGCCATCAGTCCAGCATCAAAAGGGAGGGCCACGGGGAGGCCTTGAATGAACCCACACCCATCCCACCAACGAAGAATCACAGCAGACCAACCACCAAATACCACTTTCACTCAAAAGAAATAAAAAGAGTAGTAGCTTAACTACCACAAGGAAGCTCAAGCCCAGATCATGTCCTATGTGTTCAGTGGCAAATGAGATCTGAGGGTTACAGGTCAACAGGGGATTTTGTGAAGGGGGGATTGAGCTCTGGATCTGCCCATTAGTTGTCAACTCGGATCTGAGGTCGGATCCAAGACCCATCCATGATGAATAATGACATGGACAGCATCGGATGCTAGGAATTAATGTAAGCTAAAGTACCTGAAGAATCATAAGACTCCTGTATTCTTGTGCAACACATATCTCCCTGGGTTCCCTATTAGAAGACCGAAGACACATTCTTTTGAATGAGTCTTGGTTGAACTCAAAAACCTGAAATGGCAAAATATCAAAGCGGCTTTTAAGTGAATTCTTTCTCTGGGAAAGAATTTGCTTGGTCGCTTCGTTACTTTGCCGTTTTTGGCACTGTAGTGCGGTCTCAGAGTTGGTATATTTAAGTAGGGGGGGGCGAAGCCCCCCACTTAATGTAATGTTTAAAGTATGCTTTTTTTTTTTTTTGGTTGTTGTTGGAACAGCAATTTTTTCCCTAGGAAAAAAATCTCTGTTCTGACTGTTCGAAATTGTAAACTTTTGCTTACATAGAGTTGATTAATCACCGTTCGCTTTTTTAAGTGCTCGGTGATCTAATACAGACCCATCTCCCTGCAGGTACTTCAGCTGGGAAAGATGATTATGCAAACTTTGGCAGTATGTGAACTGAAGAAACATACTCTGTATTGTACCTTTACATGCACATCATCAGCAATAATTCTCCAAAACTTCCCACATCTCAGCTGAGGATTTATGTTTCTTTCTCTGTCTAAGGAGTAGTAACTACAAGGTTTGTTGCATGATGAGGGAGATACAAAGGTGAGAAATGTCGTCACCAAGACAATGGAGGAATTACAATTTGTATACCTTGAGACTGGTTAACAATGTATTTGAATACATCTATTCCATACAACAAATGAATCTGCAGGGTAGCTGTGGCAGTGTGGGGGCAAACAGCATTGAATAATATAAAGAGTTTATTAATAGGGTCATCATAAAAGGGCGGTTTCCTAACGCATGGAATTACTTGCACTGCATACCTCATGTCCACAGCACTTACAATTGGGCTCCTTTACATGCATTCCATCTCAGTCACAACTGTGGCCTATGAACTGCAGTGAATTCCTACTACAGAGAGGCAAAAATGTACATTTTCTGGAGATTTGTGCAGTATGTTTATGAATAAGGGGACAAGTTTACAGTCCAGTCTTTCATTACATGTTACAACCAGGTGAAATGAGACAACGGAAAATACATTCCACCTAATAATTCAAGATCTAGTTTTAAGTGTGACCTAACCAGTAGAGCATATTAAAAAAATACATAATTTAAAGTGAAAATTAAAGAGTCACAGTTTTAATATCCAGCGTGTTCTCCCTATAACGAGGGCAGAAAATGTGCTTAACAGCTGTTTTCTCCCTAAACCACTCTCTTCCACAAAACAGTTATTCCTAGAGTGCAGTTTCAAATCAAAAGATTTTTGCAGCCAGCATGAATTAGTTTGCCTTTCTGCCTCTGAATTTCAACATCCAAATTCTAGATAATGGTTTTACTATTTCTGCATTAAGCCTCTGAAATTTTTTTTCATTTTATATTTATCTCACGGGAGTGGGAAATAAGACTACCTAATATGTTTATATTGCACGTTAAATTTACAGTACCAGTCAAGGATGCACTCTTCTGCTCCTGCTGTCAATAATATTATAAATCTTTATATATAAATCACAACTGGCTGTCATGAAAGGGATTATAATATTACACACAAAAACTGTGGTAGCACCTGCAGCCAAATGAAGGAAACTGTATTACAAGTAATAGGTGAATATCTTTTTTATGCATATACTTGGCTGCAGACAATGAAATGACAAAAAAAGCAAATCACATTCAGCAAATACTCCTAGAATGCTGTTTATTCCTAGGGACTTGCCACAGACTGTCACACGATCTTTCGAATTAAACAACTGGGGCATCAGCATATACAAAAAGTTTAGGATTTCAGATACCTAAATAAAAAGCAAAATGTAATTAGAGTTTCAGCATACATGCAAATGAAATATCAGCATTTACTTCATACAGTGTACTGTGTTTCTGCTGCGGTTTAATTAGTCAGTCTAAGTATTATCACAAAAAACTGCCGACTGGTCAAAGCAAGCAGTAAGGAAAATTAAACTCTAAAGGTTTTTTATCACAGTATTTCAGGAACCAATGGTGTAAAATGTTCTAATTTGGGATATATTAAAAGCCATAAAAGGTCTTTCAAAAAGATTAATGGTACTTTGCTTGGATTTAAGATAAGGGCTTTAGCTGGTTGGAAAAGCTGGGTCTGGGCTAGACCCTGGAGGCATTCATTTATACGCCACTTCGAAGATTTGTAAAAGCATCTGCATAACCCAAAGCTAACTCACTGCGACAGTTTAATGCTTTTCAATTTTATAGGTTTAAAGTCAATAAATCATGTTTTCTAATAACACCTTAAATGGAAAAGTGATACAATGGCTTATCATACTCATGTCAGTATAAAATTCTGCAGATAGTTTTGACTGCTGAATATAATATTGACAAAACATATTACAAAGGAAGACAACAAATACAGTTTTAAAACTTGAAATGCATGCTTTATTTTTGACAGCTGCATGCAGAATCTACCCATTAAAATGGTTTAAAAAGACATTTATGAAAGCGAACAAAATGTCGATCAACAATATGATGAAATATTCTACACTACTTTTTTGTCAGCTGCTGTAATTTATTAATTCTAAACATAACTGCTAAGAGTACCTTTCTATAATCTGACCTTTTAATGTTATTTTACCTGAAACTCAAACTATGATATATGTATTTTACAATCCAAAATAATGAAGCATTTCTGAAGCACAGCAGAGTTGTAATGGTAGTACTTAAAGTGTTAAGGCCTTTAATTTTTTTATATCAGTTTGGTCTACAGTTCCTGATTGTCTTTACTCAAGCTCGACATTAATGTCAAGCAAGTTACCTAGGAGACGACAGAGATCAAAGAGACAAAAAACTCAAATGTCTGATTAATCAAGCCTGCAAACGGCTTATTTCTTTTAGCCTGCATGCAAGTATGAAAATGAGATTCTGGGAGCTGTACATTGTGCAGGTTTGTTCATTCTTATCAGAACAAAGCCAGCGGCAGCTTATTTCATGGATCACTGGCACTGTCATCAGTGCTACACAGAGCGGGTGACAGCTCCTCATTCTGAGGCTTGAACGAAATTAGCAAAAAGTCGGTACAAATTAGCCTCTCATCTTTTTGGTAATATGACATTATTATTCATTTACTTTTTATCCAATTTTCAATTTTTTTCCATGTCAGCTATCCCTTTCTAGTGTTTCCTGAATCACAAAAGAGTTCAAAATTGGTAAAGTGGTGTAGCCAAAGTAACAAATCAACTGAAGAAAAGAAGTAGGACTGAGTAACAAGGCAAAGTGTCCCTAGTGCAAAAAGAGTGCTGACAACACTATTCATAACCTGTGGTTACAACGTAACTAAGGTGCAGTTGTTCACCTTACTTAATCACTGCTTCTATTCATTAAGTGGAGTAATCTAAAGGTGGCCAGAGGCCACAACTGACACCTCTTTACTGTAACAGATCAATTGAGGGGGTTTGCTTACAGAATTCTAGGTCACTCAGTGAAAACTTTTTAGCAGTGGTCATAAGGGGCTGCTTAAGCCAAACTCACTGGTTGCTGCATTGGCATTATTAACAAAAGCTGTGAGGTGACATAGGCATATTTTTTTTTCTTTGAAAGCATTTAAGACAAACGTCAACTCATCAACCTTTTTAACCAAATAACATAAAAGCACATAAGGTAAATAAAGTAACATGATATGTGCCTGACCTGATCTGAAAGACGTGGTGTGAAGAATTCTGCATGTCACCAGTAGACTGAAAAGAAAGCCCCTCCGTAACAAAAGATAAACAAGGAATAAATGTGGACCCACTAACTGAAACTGGCTCAAAAATTTCATGTGATGGGTTCCTTTTTAAAAGCTATACCGATTAAAAAGAATGAGAGCCAAATACGAGTTTAGAAGGAAAACCATCTATGGAATCAAAGAACAGATGCAATGCTCAACCAAGTTAGTGTTTAGACGAAAGAAGACAGGACCTCCCATCTAAGCACTTATACCCTAAATCAAATTCAGAACCCTATAAATGTAGGGCAAGAAACCTTGCAAGTAAAACTGGTACACCCTAAAGAAGCCCTGGCAAATCTATAGGAACAGTATTGCTTTTTAAAGGTAACTTGAAAAAAATGAGATGGGTAAAATTATATAAAATTGCATGTATAATAAATATTTAGAAATTGCAGTGTGCAGAACCTTGTAGAGATGCTAGTGAGACTTCTGAAAGGGATACATTTTGAGGCACCTCCTAAGACTCTCTCTAACTTTGTATTTTTGAAGATGCTAAAGTAGGAAATTCCACTGCTCAGGAGACAGAAAAAGAGAATGAATGAAGCCCAGATTGTTCATGCTTGTACCTGAGGAATAGTATCAGACGTGACTCAGTCAAGATAAGAATCTGAGATGGTTGTTACTGTACAAGAAGTTTTTTTAACTAAGGAGGGAATGTGATTATGAAGGCCTCTTAAAGCCACTGCAATAATTTTCTATATATTTTTAACCTGATAGGGAGCTTCTGCAAAGACTGCAAATTGGGAGCAATATGAGAGTGCCTAGGAACCCTGTCTAGTAACTCAGCTGTTGAATTCTGCACTTACTGTAACCCATACATTTCAACGACAGGGAGCCCCAGGTAAAGAGCAAAACAGCAGTCCAAATGAGAGACCACCTGTGCAATTAAATGCAAATCTTCAAATTGAAAAAAAAAAATGCCGATGGTGGCAAGACTGGCGAAAAGTCTGATCTTGAAATTTCAGCTGATCATTAACCTTCATCATATATGCAAGCCTGGAGACAAAGACTCTAAACAGAAAAGGTTCAAGCACAAAAGCAACAAAGGGGCTGATAAAAGGTGAGTGGAAATGATTTTGGATGAGTTGAGAATGATTCCGTTTTGACTCATCCATACAATCATCAACAGTATCAAGGTAAGCTAAACTGAGAAAAAAGGAGAAAAAATCTATGTAATATCTGTTTAACAGTGACATGGCAACTCTCTTCTTCGAATAACACCATAAAGTGCATACAGAACTGAGCAATGAGGACCCCTACAACTCGGATGGTAGGCAGATGTATTAACATGAGGAAAAAAAAACTTTGAATGTGGCCAGAAAGGAAGGGTGAAGACCAATCAAGAGCTGTGGAAAATATGCCACATTAAGACTTCACGTATTACAGTAAGATTTTATGCTCAAACATGCCAAAAGCAGTAAAATGATCAAAAGGATCCAAGTTGAAGCAGAAAGTACAGTTGTGTAAAATCTCACCATATGAGTAAATGTCCTTGTCTTCACTGTTGCAGTACTCTTCACAGTAAGGATCTCCTGCCAAGAATAGCCCAAAATTTAGCCAGCATACCAAAATCTTTAGACCTTGTATGCGCCATATGTCACATGTATGCTTCTCGTACAGGATGTAGAACATAAAGGTGATGTACAGACATAGTTACCCAGAACTGAATTACCCCAGAAGAGAACAGTCTCCACAGGACAAAAGAGGCTACTGTACATCCAGAAGGAGAAAATGTAGATGGAAAAGGGAGACTCAGCCTGGAGGGGAGCCAAAACAAAACCCAAAGGAAAAAAGGGGATGCAGGGAGGCAGCAAATACTGCAAATGTTAAGAGAAGGTCATCTACTGTTATGGTAAGATTTTCCATAACTGCACTATGTCCTTTATCACTGTTACAGTATTCTTCACATTAGGGAGAGTACAAAAGTTCAAGAAAAGGATTGCGAGGTAGAAGGCTGGGAACAGCCCTCAACAAAACCATGCAGAATGGCTCAAGCAAAACCTTCTCTGAGCCTAGAAACCAAATCCAGTGTATAATGCTTAGTAAATGTATGCACTGAAAGCCAAATAGCAGCTTCAAGGATGGAATTGGTGTCCAACTACTTAAAGAAAGCACCAGAAGAGACAACAGCCCTAGCGGAGTGAACTCTAAAATAAGTAGACAGGCATTTCCCTTGAAAAGAATAACAAAAATAAATGGCCTTACATATCCAGGAGGAGATAATTTGCTTAGTAACAACTAAACCCAATGTCTTGGCATGAAAAGAAACAAAAAGCTGGTCAGATTTATGAATGGCCTTAGTTTTATTAAAATAACACCTGAACTGTCTTTACAAATCCAAGGTATGCCAGACCCTCTTGCTACCAAAATGAGGAGAAGGAGAAAAAAGGAAGGGAGCTGAACTGCCTGACTCAAAGACAACTCACTGGCCACCTTGGGCATAAAAGAAAGATACTAATCAAGGAAGGAAGGAAGGCCACAAGGGCCTGAAGCTCAGAAACCCTCCAAGCAAAGGTAAAAGCAAGTAATAAGATGGTCTTACAGGTACAATGCTGTAGAGAATCTGAACCTGCAGGCTCAAAAGGAGCATGGGTCAATTTTTCTAAAACAAATGAAGGCCCCAAGGAGGAGGAGAAGGAATAGGCTTCCTTGGGTGCCTAAGATGCAGTACACCTTTAAGAAACTGTTTGGCCTAAAAGCGAGAAGCCACAGGAAGATTCGAGGGAAGACAGGCATAAATTTCTGACATATGGGCCTTTACAGAAGGATAGGCCAAGCCATACTGGAGCAACTCACACAAATAGGAGAGAACCAGGGAGATCTCCAATGAAAAAGGATCCTGGTTATAAGCTTGGCATCAGACAAAAAATCTCTTCCATTTGGACATATAAGACTTTTTAGTTGCAGGTTTTCTTGCTCCCTGTAAAACCCTGAGTATGTCTAAAAGGGATCAAAATCTTATCACCCACAGTGTCAGTTGAAGAGTGAACGAGTGAGGATGCCATCTGGTGTGGAAGACAGACTGCCTTTCTTTATCTTGGAAGGGGATGTTTCTCTATGCTTTCCCTCCTCTTCCTCTACTTCATAGAGGTCTGCAGAAGATTCAGCTGGACTACCCAAAAATGTTAGTGACTCCCTTTTGGCCAAGACAGCACTGGTTCCCCCCTCTTAATTCATTTGGCTAGGGACAATCATCACACGTTACCTCATCATTTGGACCTCTTCACACAGGACAAGGCAAAGAAAGGCAGTCTGTCTTCCACATCAGATGGCATAGCACTCTGGAACAGAAAAGCGGGAGCTGCCTTTTCAGAGGGGAGGCAAAAAGATTTATCTTAGGAATACCCCACTGATGGACTATGATCAGAAACATATCTCTCTGAAGCATCTATTTGAGAGACTGTGTTTTGGACCTGCTTAAGGCATCTGCCACTAGATTATATTCTGAAGGAATATACACTGCCTAAACATTTATTTGATAACTGAGAGACATATCCCAGGCCTTAAGAGGAACCTGCAGAGAAGGTAAGACTTCGTGCCCCCCCCCTCTTGACATATCACACATCACTGTAGTGTTGTCCATGTAAACCTTCAGAGGGCCTGGAGAGAGCATGGGGTGAAAATCCTGAAAGGCCAGAATCAAAGTTTTCATCTCTTTGATGTTGATAAGTCTGATTTCTGATGGGGGGGGCAAATACCTCAAACTTTTAGATGTCCATAGGAAGCCCCCTACCCCATGTCTGAAGCATTGCTGAACAATTCTTGAGAAGGAACCAGAGGCTGAAAGGGCAGGCCTAGGTTACGGGAAAGTTGCTGAATCCACCTCTCAAATTCCCTCTTTAGACAAAGGAGGAGAGGCACACTAAAATCTAGAGGGTGGCAATGCTGAAGCCAAATTGAACTGAGGTACTACTGAAGCTTCAGTATGTGCAGTCTGGCACAATGAAACATTGGCACAGAAGAGGCCATGGACCTCAGGGCTTGAAGAAACTTGCTGGCTTGAATAGCAAGCAGAGGAAGAAGAGACAAAGAAAGCTGTCACAGATAGAACTTTTAGAGGTGGAAGAGAGGCCAACATTGGCACTGTCTGAATCCTGCAAACCAGATACACATGATCCTGAGTGGGAGTCAGGACAGACTTTTAAAAGTTGATAGTAAACCCCAGACTTTGGTAGAGAGATATGGTGATCCTGTAAAAAGCAACTGGAAGAAGGTGCCTAAAGCAACAGGTCATCTAGATAAGGGAAAATCTGAATGCCTTGGAGCTTGCAAAAAACAATCACAGAAGGTAGGCACTTTGTGAATACCCTTTGGGACAGCAGAGAGGCCAAAGGGCAAAGCACAGAACTGAAAATGAGAGGAAGAAACAGAGAAATATAAAAACTTCCTGAAAAGAGGCTGAACAGGTATATGAAGGTAAGCATCCTTCATAGTCAAGGACACCACCAAAGCCTGCTGTAGTATTAGAAGAAACAGTGTTTGAAGAGTACACATCCAAAAAGAAACAACCTTGAGAAAGGTGTTAAGCAAGGAGAGATCCAGTATAGGTCTCCAAGTGTCCTCCTTTTGAAGGACCAGGAACATCCTGAAGTAAAATCCCTTTCCTACTTGTGAAGAAGAAACAGGCTGAATAGTTCCCTGGTCTACCAGGGACTCAAGAACCTCTGAGAAATGAGGAAGCTGTTGTGGAATCCCTGAAAAAGGAGGGGGAGACTTCCTCACCATAACCCTGATGCATGACAGAACTCAAGAATCTGAGGTGATGATATGCCAGTATGAAAGACAGAGGGACAGCAAAATGGATAATGGAACCTGGCCGAGAAATTGGGGGGGAGGGCAAGACATCAAAGAGAAGCAGGCTTGTCATATAAAGGAGGCCTTCTGAGCCACAGTAGTCTGAGAAGACTTAGCAGAAGAAGCTCGCCTACCGCCCTTCCTGATTTTGGTAGCCTGATAAAAGCTGCCTGTGAACAAAAGCAGACCTAGTAGGATAGTTCCTCTGGAACTTGGGAAAGGGGACACAAAGATTTGTTTAAGATCCTGCTAAACTTTATCTTTTTCCTGAAGAGACTTAAACATATTAGCAACAACAGTTCCAAAGAGATTTTGATTAGCCAAAGGAGCATCCAGCAACTTGTCCTCGATTTCGTCAAGTAAGACTGCAGGTGAAGCCAAGAATAATGCTTCATGACAGACTCAAAGGCAGCAGCTTCATAGCTGCACTTGATAGACAGACGAGCCACCCGAGAAGAAGAAAAAAGATAGAGTATACGATTTTGCTTCAGAATCAGGGAGTTGGAAATAACCTGACAAGTCTGGGCAGTCAAGACCAGAGCACATCTGGTCATGTGGGTTTGGTAATTGATGGCCCAAAAGACCAAAGCAGAAGCAGTATAAACCTTATTACCGATTCTCTCCATTGCCCTACTATCCTTATCCAAAGGCAGAAGCTTGGAAGAGGGCAAGAGTTTAGAAGGCCTGTCAGAAAGGACTGACCACAGAAGGGACAGCAGAAGGACACTTGATAATCCTCAGGAACCTTATAGAACCTGTCAGGTTTCTTTGGAGCAGGAGGCTGAGAATCGGGAGACTTAAAAGCAGCTATTAAGGTGTCTAACAAAGCAGCCAACACAAGAGATGCTGCAAAAGGTTTAGGAGTATCCACCTGAAGCAGCTCATAATACCTTTTCTGAATATCAAATACTTGAGCATAATCCCACTTAAAGATTTCCATCATTCTAGCTACAGTGTCTCCAAAACACAATTCCTCAAAAGAAGCTTCAGGACTAATAGACTCTACTTCATCAGAACTACAAGCCAAAGGCGAAGGAATCTGGGAAGAATAAGACAAGGACCCAACATCAAATTCTGAATCCTCATCTGAAGAATTGGGTTCCCTAATCTGTTTGTAAGGAATTGAAGTCCAAGGAGGAGTGGGAACAGAAACCCCTTGGGTAGGATTAAGGGTCATTAAGGCATTAAAAAGGCCTTGAGTAAACTCCGGCCATTCCTACTGAGGATCCTTACAGTGTACATAAGTATGCTTTTTCTAGGTAGGGAGGTCAGCCACAATAAACACCAAAGTTTCCGACCCTTGATGAGATTCACTAAGAGTATCCGGAACCTTTTTCCTGACCAGAATCTGTGGAATCCCTCTAGGGCCCTCCAAGATAATCAATACTAGTTCCTCCACGATGTCTTGAGCAGATGCCTGCAAAGCCTCAGAGGACTTGTGAAAGGAAAGATCCATGCTGGCCTCTGATGGGGAAGTGGCAGAGGAATTTGATGTAGACACTGGACAGCCTAAAGAACTATCACCCACTTCTAAAGAAATGGACGGTGGATGCTGAACAGCGGGTGGATGCTGAATAGCCAAAAAATCCAGATGAGATTTCTTGGGCTTCTTCTTACTTAATGGTTCCTCGGGGTTAGAAGATTCCACAATGCTACCCTGGGCTAAGAGTTTAAGCTCTGGTTGTTGAGATAAATGGCCAGGGAAGACAACCGGCTTCTAAGAGTCTGGCACAAACGTTTTACAAATGTTGTAGGATATATGGTCATGGGATGCATCCAGACAAAAAAAGATAGGGAATCTGCCTCCCACAGTGACATTTTTTCCTTCTTGGATGACGAACTCGGTAACCAAAAAAACAGCATGACCAAAAGAAAAGGAAAAAAAGACCCCAATGAGACACTCATCTGATGGCTAGATATTCAGCACAACAAAGGGTGTTCAGACCAATGAGCGAATATGGCATTCAGACTGGTGGCAAATAAGTTCTGGGTAACTGCATCCATACATCACCTTTATGCCCTATGTCCTCTATGGCACATAAAAGATCTAAAAGCTTTGGTATACTAGCCGGACGTTGGGCTATCCTTGGCAGGAGATCCTTACTGTGAAGAAGACTGAAATAGTGAGACAGAAGGACATTTATATTTAGCCATAAAAAAATCAGCTGCTCAATCAACTGCAATCTCAGTGCTATGGTAAACTCAGAAACTAGACTGATATGGATCCCAGTGCCCAACAACTTCCAGAAAGATTTAAGTTGCCTACTCACTATTTGCTTAGTAATTTGTTAACTAGAAAAGCTCACTGGACACAAGTGTCTCTTTTCAGGGAAAACCAACAGCAAGTGGTTAAGTGACTTGCTCAGACTCACTACAATAAATGGATGATGAGGCAATTAAACTGTTGACTCATTAAGAGCACATAGCCTTAATCCTCTGAAGTAACTAACAGCCAGTGAGGTGAAGGTTAGAGCTAGGGCAGTAGCACTCCTGAATACCCAGACCTGGAGTGGAATTCTTTTTCTGTTTTCTCAGTAATTTTCCTTTTTTTTACATTAATAAATGTCACAGATAAAAACCATCTTACAATATGACCGTATATATATGTTATACATTGATGTCAATACCACAGGATATAGGTCATACAACATATCTATTTACACGATGTACATAGATGCTTTCACTGTTAATTCCACAGATATACAGACAGTATATACAGTCGTAATATCCAAGTTATTATTTAATATCTGAACTTGTATGTGTTCTTCGGTTCCATTAGAGTGCATTTCTAAGTTGCTGTGTGATGAATTATGCTAATATGATATTAAAGGTTTGTTCCCAAATTTCTCTGGATTTCATGTTTTTGTTTCTTTTATCTATTACTATTTTATGAGCTAAAAGGTGTTGTATAGCTACTTGTTTAAAACCCTCCCAAGAGATATTTATCATATCTAGCCATTAAAAGCTATATACAGTTTCATTAGTAGGAAAATTGTTAAAAGTGTATTTGATTGTTTTCTTGGTATGTTGGGTGGGAGAATGTGTAATAGAGTGAATTCCCAAGTTAATGTTGATGTTTGATAACCCATTTTTTGTAACTGTACCTTGAGAGAGTTCCAGAGTTTATAGACATATTTACAGCTCCAAAATACATGGATTAAGTCAGCTATCTTGTCCTTAAATTGTGGGCAGAAAAGTGATTTTGATGTGTTAAATGTGTGCAGGATTGCTGGTGTAAAATAGGCATTATTAGTGATCATGAGCTGGGTGTATGCTAACTTTTTGATGGGTAAAATCTTCAGTGTTAGATTGATTGCCTGGCTTATTTGCTGATCATCTATGGATGGTTTAATTTTTCTCCAGTAGTTAGAGAAGAGGAGGTCTTTCTGGTATTTGATTTCATTTATCATTTTATATGAATTAGTAATAGTTTTCTTTGTTGTGATAATAGTTTTCCAAAACCAGCTACAAGTTTCTATGTCACTATTGGTCATAGTAGCATTTTGGAGGTATCTGGAACACAGTTCTTTGATCTGTGTTAGGATTATTATGTGTGATTTAGGGAGGTTTAAGTTGGTCCTCATTTCTTGTATTGAGCAGTTAAGGTAAGGATAAATATCTTGAATTGTTTTATCTTTCAGTCTGGGGAAAGGGACTAAATCCACATCTTATTGTTTATTTTTAAATTTGTGTTTTTATGAAGGGGTTGCAGTACTGTCATGGCTTGTCCAAGGTTCAAGAATTGAAAGAGTTTTTGCACTAAGTTGATAGAATGTTTTAAGGGCTCTATAATGTTATAAGTTTGTATTTCTTTCTGATTCAGGAATGGAAGTGCTTTGTGATTGAAACCTAGAGCTTTAATATATCTATAATAGATTGTCACCCAAAGAGGAGACCAATTTTCCATTGACGGGTTATGTTCAGCTATTCTTAATATTCTGTTAGTGTTAATGATCAAGTAGTACATTCTAAAATCTGGTAAATTTAGTCCTCCTTTGTTTTTGGGGAGTGTTAAATTTGGATAGGAGATTCTGTTTTTTTTGGGTTCCCATATACATTTTGCTAGGAAGGTATGAATTTGTTTGAAGAATTTATTATGTATTATTGTCTGTATGTCATGAATATATACATTAGTCTAGATAAAATGTTCATTTTGATTATTGATACTTTGGCCAAGAATGGTAGTTTTAGGTTGTTCCATCTTTTACAGTCTTGCATTATGTTTTGCCATTTAAGGTTTACATTGTGTTGGTAAAAGTCTTTGTTAGTCTGGAAAAAGGTGATTCCCAGGTATTTAGTTTCTTCTTTTATTTTTATTGTGTTTAACAATGGTATTAATGAGATTAGTTTGGGTGTTTTTAGGGGGAAAACATTAGTTTTATTGAGGTTTAGTTTGTAGTTAGACATAGTCGAGAAATGTTCAATTGCAGCTATTATTTTTTTTATATCTGAATTTGGTGTAGTGCAGTATATGTTCAGATCATCCGCAAATGCAGTGAGGTATATTTTGAAGTTGTGTGTTGATGGAAGATTGTGGTATGTGTTTTGTTTAATGTATGGAAAGAGTGGTTCTAGGAATAGGTTAAACAGGAAGGGTGATAATGGGCATCCTTGTCTTGTTATATTTTTTATTAGAATCCTATTTGGCCAAGTTTTATGTGTATGGGTTGTTATAGAGAGTTTGGATGATCTGAATGAAATTATTGGGTATATTAAAGTAGGGTAGTGTTTGGAGTAAGAATTCTAGGTTAACCCTATCAAATGCCTTGTGGGCATCCACTACCATTGTGTAGATGTTCATATTGTATCAGTTAGCGTAGGATATTAGTGCATCTAATGTTAATGTATTGTCACTAGTATGTCTATGTGGCGTAAAACCGGATTGTTTTGGGGAGATGATTTTCTCTATCTGATTTTTCATTCTGTTTGCAAGTATAGAGGTAAATATTTTTGTATCTATATTAAAGAGGGAGATGGGTCTGTAGCTGTCAGGGTTTTGGGGGTCTGTGTGTTCTTTTAATATAAAGATGGTTTTAGAGGCATTAAAGTGGATATCATTTATTTTACAGTTTATTATGTAATTCAGTGTATAGTATAGTAGTTTGGATATCAAGGGGGAAAATGCTTTGTAAAATTCTGATGCGAGTCTATCCGGACCCAGAGCCTTTTGCGCTTTTAAGTGTTTGATTGTTGTAATAATTTCACTGATGGATATCGGTTCAGTTAGTTTTTTTTGTTGGTCTAAATTTAGTTTAGGGAATTTCAGTTTTTGAAGGAAAAGAGTTCTATCTTCCTTTGAGATTTGTAGTATTTGTGCTCCATATATTTGAGAGTATATTTGTTCAAATGTTTTATAATGTCTTCATTTTTTTGTGTAGTTTTTGTCTCTGTAGTTTATTTCTGATATATTGGAGGCATTTTTGTGTTGGGAGATAATTTTGGCCAGAGCTCTAGATGGTATTTGAGCTTCTTCTGCGTAAGTGGCTAACATTCTGGCTTCATAAAAAGATAGGTTCCTGGTTTCTAACATATATAGATCCCTTTGCAGTTTTAAAAGTTCTGCTTCTGTTTGTTTTTTGGGGTTATTTATTAGTTCTTTTTCAAGATGCTCTATTTTCCCTTTCAGTGTATGCTCCTCTTTCAGTTGTATTTTTTATAGTATGCTGCTTTTTTGATAAACAATCCTCTAATTTGTGCTTTGGTTGCAGCCCATTCTATGTCAGTTGGTACTTGGGAGTTAGTGATATTTGTAAGAGCTATTTTAGCATTGCTTCTGTTTCTTTTATTACATCCATTTTGGAAAGTAAATTAGGGTTTAATTACCAATTATGACCCCTATTCTCTAAATATATATTTTTGCCCCAGTTAATGTTCACTGTGATTTTGGAGTGATCTGAAAAGAACCTGGTATGTATAGTTATTGTTGGGTCCATGTTAATGAATATGTCAGAGATTAAGAAGAAGTCTATCCTTGACCACATTTTGTGGCATTGCGAATAGAATGTGAATTTCCCTGTTTTATCTTCACTGTTCCCATATTTAGAAGGGTCATATAGTTTGAAATCTTGTTTGAGTTCATTAAGGGCTAATGTGGCTTGTTTATTATGTAATTTGGTCAGATTAGATTTATCCTTTTCTGGGTTTAGATATGTGTTCCAGTCATCTCCAATCACTAGGTAGTGATCTTTAAATTGGTTTAAGGTTGGGTATAATGACATAAAAAAGTGTTGTTGGTTATTACAAGGTGCGTAAACATTAAGTACCATTATAGGTTTTGGTACTGTAGGACTAGTAAATGTTACGCAACACCATCTTCCCTCCTTGTCAGCTTTGGTTTTAAGTATTTTTTCCTTAAATTGTTTTTTTAATTATTATGGCCGCCCCAGCACAGTTTGTTTTCCCCTCTGAAGATATGATTTGACTTATCCATTTTTTTCTGCTAATTTCTGCCCATTGCTCTGCAGTCAAGTGCGTTTCTTGTATTAGTATGAGGTTGGCTGTGGTTTTTAATGTAAGGTGAAGGAATAGTTTTCTTTTCTTCTTGTTTTGGAGCCCTTTAACATTCCATGATTCGATTTCCCACATTTAATCATTAGGTGTATTCCTTAGATATGTCATGTATATTAGTTTTGTTTTGTTATCTTTGTATGTGTTACTGTGTGATGGTTTGGGAAAGCATCTATTTATCCCCGTCCCTACTCTGTGCCTAACCACTATATCCCTGGACCAGAAATAATCAGGGGGGGGGGATGAAGGTTTGTTATATGGTTTACCTTTATGTCTAATCTTGGAATGTGTTTTCTTTTTAGATATAGATAGTATCCCCCCTGTGTTACTATATACAATATGGACAAAGCTGAACATACTAGTTCCCTCAACAAACACTGCTACTTAATGTCCCTAGCCTCTTCCAACATACTAGTTATACAATTATGGTATTGCATTTAAGGTACAGCATGTATTGCTTTTGTCTTGTGATTAATTCTTTCTAACAGTATTTTTTAAAACAGCACATTAATATACATTCCTCAGTAAATTATAGCAATATGTGTACCATAGTAATATTGTTAAACAATCAAGCTTGTCATTTTTACATTTTTCTTTCATTTGACTTCTTTTTCCTCCCCTTTATTTATTCAGATTTCGTCCTTTTTTGGTGCCTGTAATGTTTTTCCACATCAGTCTGTGTGGGTTATAAAATATATACTTGGCACCTATTTATCAGGGGTAGGAAGTATATACATAGAGGGAAAAAAAAAAACAGCTTAGCCAAACAGTCCTTCTGCTATAGTTAGCATATTAAGGCTATATTTACATTATCCCAAGATTGTTTGGTTATTTTACTATTTTCCTGAGATTACTTCTCTCCAGGATCTTTTAACACATTTCTAGTATTTACATAAAACATTTAACATTTTTTTCCTTTTTTCCCAATATTAATCTATGAGCTAGCCTGTTTCTGACTGTTTATTTCTTGCCTATTATTTAAGTCTGGATTTTCATTCACCTTCACAGTACTGGGTGTACTGTTTTAGTGAATGGTTCAGTTCAACAGTACCTTAATTCTTCAAGGTTTTGCTTGCAGGTTGGTTGACATATATGGTGCAGCTTTCTTCTTTTAGCTGGTGCAGATCAATTTTCGTTTTTCAAGCAGTAAAATCTTTTGGAGCTTGTGAGATCCATTTTGTCTGACTGTTCTTCTTAATGGAGCCCTCAAAATCGTAGGGGGGCCGATTTTGCAGACCAATGTCCCAGGAGGAGGTTCCTTCCTATATTCGTCCATCGGAAATGGCAGTTGATTTTTGGTTCCTACCCAGGCTGTACTTCCTTTTCCTGTATTCCTCATGGCTCACATCATGGATTTAAGGGCCTAAACAGCAAGGGGAAGCCTTCAGAGTTGGATCCCAGCTAGAGTGCTCGTGAATGTGGTCGTTTCTTTACCCAAGGGTTGTTTATCTTTTTTTGTGGATTTATTTAGTTTCTGAAGGTGGAATTTGCTTGAAAACGACCAGGAATGTCTCTTTTGCCTCTTTGGGGTTAGTGACCATGTGTTTAACCTCTTTGATGTAGAAGATTAACTGATTTGGATATTTCATCTGGAATTTGATTTTTTTTCTATTAGGAACCTGCAGTATGGAGACAGTACTTGTCTTGTTTGTCTTATTTGTACTGGGAGGTCTTGAGCAAAGGAGATTTTATTATTATTCCAAGTGAGTGTGCCTTTTTTCTTTGCTGCCAGTATGATTTTATTTACATCTTGATAGTTTAATATTTTAATATAGACAGGTCTTGGTTTCAGTGGTGTTTGCATTTCCTTCAGGGCTCTGTGGGCTCTCTCTATTGTTATTTGCTGTATTTCTTCAGGTTCCTCTAGCAGGGAATTTATTATTTGCTTGATTGTTGGTATTAGATTGTTATGAGGTACAGTTTCAGGTATTCCTCTGATGATGATATTGTTCTTTTGAGATCTTGCTTCTAGGTCTGTTATTTTTACTTGTAAGTTTTGTATTTCTTTGTCATGGGCATCAGTTGTTTGAGAAATAGAGTCTATTTTTATTTCATTTTCTATTATTTTGGACTCAGATTTTTCCATTCTGGATATTATTTGGCTGAATGAGTCACCAAAGGTTTGAAATTGTAATGATAAGTCCTTTATTGCTTGCTGGATAGGTAAGGCAGTTCTTATGTCTTTCAGATTAGCTGGCTTATCTGTCTTGGATTTATTTGTAGTTTTAGAGTTGTCAGTTTGTTTAGTTGTCTTTTTGAAATTGTGTTTTTCTCAGGTGAGGCTAGTACTAAGAATTTGGTCTTAGCTGTTGTTGTTTCCATATTATTTTCCACTTTTGACATCTTGCTGTATAGTGTTTTACCAATCTTGTAGTCAGATGCACGGCCTTAGTGGCACATGGCTTAAGCTGCTATTCAGAAATCATAGTTAATCCTGCTGTTTCTGAGCTGAATCTGTCACTTTTTCTTCCTCTTTTGTTTGCTGGATGATATTAGCAGTAAATATCTACAGTTATTTCTGTATTATTAATTCTGCGTTACCTTCTGGGTTTGTTTTAATCCAGGGTATATCAGAGAGCTAGGTGATAGCAGTGTTCACAGAACAGTGGCCATTTTGAACTCCTGGTGTAGAATTCTTGATTATGATGCGATTAAGGCCTTTTGAACAGACTTTTTCAGTTGTTTGTTTTGAAAGGACATGAACAGATCTACTTAAGGTGTTGTGTTCCCTACTTCTGGATCAAGTCCAGGAAGACCTCTACATGGAGCTTCCACTCATGAGGGTCTGTTCAGGGTTTGCTTAGTGTTGCCTGCCACTGTGGTTTACAGTGACAGAATGAATGAGGCCTGAAGCTTCAGAGAATACTGTAGAGCTAGCACCCATGCCATCACTGTCAACTGGCAAAGAGGGTATGATTCCTGCTTGTTCAGGTATTTATTTATTTACGTTTGTTAACTGGGTAGTATCCGATTGGGTTGGAAACCCATTTTCAACGGAGACCCAGAAAGAAAAGCTCCATTATAGTACACAACAGTTAAAGTACAAGTAGTAAAAAACAAAGACATATAACAAAAATAAAACACAATAAAACAAAAAATGCATGTTACAAGTTCATAGGAATACAGGTAATGGCAAACTTTTTCATAGTATGCAAAATTAGTGAGGTACATAAACTATGTAGTTATACAAAGGTGTGTCACATCTGAAAGAAAAAATAAAGATAAGAGAGGTAATATGCGAGTCCTGTGAAGGATAAGCACTACTAATAGGACTCTCATGTAAGAGATGAGTGGTAATAGGAAAAAACTAACCAGGAGCAATACAGGAGCAAAGCCAGTTAGTATTTACATAGTCTTTCAGGGTAGTTTTAAATGTGGAAAGGTTGGGTTTTTTAGGATATGCTGAGGAAGATTATTCTAATCCTTGGCTATTTTATAGGAATAGAGGGAGTTGCGTGATAGTTGTGAGACTGGGTCACTTTTAGCATTAATCTACTGGATGACCTAAGGAGCCTACAATTAGAGTTTGGCTGGACTAGGTTTGAAAGAACTGGGCAGTCTGTGGGGTTGAATATGATTTTATGGGCAAGTGAATGTTGTTTTAGCACTAACAGGTTGGGAAGTTCCAGCCAGTTGAGCTGTCTGAGAACTGTGCAGTAGTGTGTTTTGTAAGGTTGACTGGTGACAAACATAGCAATTTTGTTATAGCAGGATTCTAGTTCATTAAGGTCAGTTTTGGATTGGTTGGTAAAGATCTCAGAGCAGTAGATGAAGGTGGATAGCAAGTGAGATCATGCAGTGGCAAGTCTAGCTTGTTGCATAAGGTAAGGTTTAACCCTGTATAGAGCTCCAAGTTTGGAGTGGATTATTTTGATTGTAAGTGAGATGTGTTTATCAAATTTAAGTGCATCATCTATGGTAACACCAAGCAGCTTGGTCTGATTGGTGGGTTTGATTATTGTACCATTGGAGGAGTGTATGGAGAGAGATGGTGTGCTGAGTTTGAATGATTTGTTAGAGAAGATTATGAGCTTGGTCTTATTTGGGTTTAGGATGAGTTGATGGCTGGTGAGGTAATTTTCAATGTCCTGGAAAGACGTTTTCATTTTGTGTTGGTGTTCTTGTGGGGAGTGGACTGAGCAGATAAGAGAGGAATCGTCAGCATATTGGATGACGGTGGCATGTTGGGTGGCAGATTTAAGGTTAATGGTAAATATGACAAAGAGGAGGGGCCAAAGTATGGAGCCATGGGGTACCCCCGTGGTGACTCGTAATAGTGGGGACAGGTTATTTGCCCATTTAGTAGCATGTTGACAGCTGGACAGATAACTGAAACCATGTTGGGGGTGAGGTAATGAGATTATAAGTGGCACGTTTGTTGAGTAGTAGCTGGTGAGATACTGTGCCAAAAGCTTTTGCCATGTCTAGGAAAATAGCTGAGACTTTTTGAAGTAGCGAATGGTATCTATAAAAGTTATGAGGGCCGAGTCTGTACTATGTTTAGGTCTGAAAGCGTGCTGAGGGCTGGACAGTAGGTTGTTAGTAGTGAATTGACTCATGAGTTGCTGGTGTATACATTTCTCTAGGATTTTGGCTATGGGACAGAGAATAGGAATGGGATGGTAGCTTGTAATATCTCTAGATGGGCCGCACTTATGTAGTAGTATGACATGACAGATTTTCCATAGGTTGGGTACATTAGTATAGATATGGGGTAGGCGATGGATGGAGCAGCTAGTTTTAGGTAGTCGTTTGGAGGCTGGTTGTCAGCCAAGCAGCAGGGTTTTAGGGGTCTACTTTAGGACCTCGAAAGTTTAATAGCTCAAATGCATATGGATCGAACCATATGCATCAAACTATTAAACAATCAAATTCCAAAAAAAAAAAAAAAATACACAAAAAAAAAAATTTAAACTAGTGTAGGCAGGGGGACAAGCCCTCCTGCACCCCCCACACCCCGCTACTTAAATATACCAACTCTGAGATCGCACTACATTGAAGTAAATTGAAATCTCCACCTACGGAGATTTCCATTTACATTTTCTAAGTTTTGCGCTTTCAGTGTGTACTCGTGTTGAGATTATTGTATTCAATATTCTCGGACTTCGAGCACATAAAGTAGACCCGGGTTTTAGTTTAAATAGGAGTTTTTTATGTAGGTAGTTGGAATGGGTTTAAAAGAGAAGTAGTTTGCGATATCAGAGGTTGGGGAGGGGACAGTGTGTGGTAGGTTTATTTTGCTGTCTAAGAGAGAAGTAATAGAGTTGATGAAGTGAGGGTTGAACTGTGAGGCTAAGGGCTCAGTGGTATTACTAGTTAGAGGGGGAGGGATAGAGGTTTTACCAGGGTTAAGGAGGTGCTTGATGTTATGCCAGAACTTTTGTGGCTTGTGCTGGTATTTTTGTTGGCAGGTGAGAAACTATTTTTTTTCTTAGCTTGGTTTCTAAGTTGCTTGTAAAGGGTGAGATCATTGTTGTTTTTGGTTGTACGGTATAATGACCAGGCTCTATCCCTTTGTTTCATTAGTTGTTTTGCTTCATTAGATAGTCATGGGAGCTGTTTGGATTTTTGGAAAGTTTTACTGGGAGGGGCAAGGTTACTTAACATTTCAAGGAATTTGTTATTGAAGTATTCTACAGCAAGGTCTAGTTGCAGTTTTTTTAACGGGGACCAATCACAGTGCCATAGTAGTGCACTGAAGGTGTCAAGGAGAAATTATTTTTGCTATGGGTGTATTTGTAAGGGATACTGGCTTGGATATGTATTTTTTTCCTGCCTAGAAATGTAGGTGCATGGTCACTTAGTATGACGGATAGACAGCCAGGCTGGTACTCCCGGTTTGGCTTATTTGTTAAGATTCAGTCAAGTAGTGATTTTTTTATTAGAGTGTTTGTCGGTGCGGGTGGGATAGTTTATAGTTTGGCAGAAGTTGTATAAGTTAATGAATGAGGTAGGGGAGTCGGAGGAGTAGGAGAACCAGTTTAGGTTGAATCACCTAGAAAAAGACATTATGTCTTACCATAATGTTCCATCTGAGTTGTTGATCTTCTTCCAGTCATCACTGATGCATTCGGTTCCGAGCCCTCGGAACCGAGTCGGCCTTATACCAAGCTTGCGTGCACCAAAAACTCATGAGCTAAGCTGCTACCCACAATGCCCTTCACTCAGTTACCTCAGATCGAGTTTGCATGCAACATATAGAAGAAGAAATAAGTCAGAGGCCATCTCTGTGCAGAAACTCTAAGACACCACAAAGACCCAGAAGATCCCCCAGGAACCTTTGGAGGTGGTCGGTGGGAGGGTGTGATGACTGAAAGAAGATCAACAACTCAGATGGAATGTTATGGTAAGACATAACTTCTTTATCTGAAATTGTTAATCTTCTTCCTATTCATCACTGATGGGACCGAGTCCCCAGCTACTTGAAGAACCTGGGTGGCCCTTATGGAAGAACATTCCTGAGAACCATTGAACCAAAGGCCGCTCTTCCCCTGGAGATCAGATCCAATTTGTATTGCTTGTTAAAGGTATGGGGCTTAGCCCAAATGGCAGCTGCACAAATGTTATCCATGGAGGCCCCAGAGTGGAAGGCAACCGATGTTGCAATAGCCCTAGTTGAGTGAGCTTTGATTTGGCCAGGCTTAGAGCCATCCGTATGCGAATATGAGAAGGCAATGCAATCCCTGAGCCATTTAGATAAAGTAACGTTCGATACTGCACCTCCCATTCTAGGATCCGCAAAGGAAATGAAAAGCTGGTCTGACTTGCAAAAGGATTTAGTTCTGTCCAGATAGAAACGTAATTGTCTATGAACATCCAAGGAATGTAGGCAGTATTCTCCCTTGTTAGAATAATTTGGGAAGAACACAGGGAGCTCAATGGACTGGTTAATTGAAAAGTCAGAAACCACTTTGGGGAGAAAGGATGGGTTAGTACGAAGTGATACTCTGTCCTTATGAAAGATCAGATAAGGGCTCTTGATACATAATGCTTGTAATTCAGAAATTCGTCCTGTATTTCCATGGCAGGAATTTTAGATCACATGTCGCAGCAAGCTCAAAAGGGGGCAGAGAAAGAGACTGCAGAACCCAGGAGAAATTCCATGCCTCCACCGGCTGCTTGATAGGAGGCCTGCTGTGAAAAATACCCTTGAGGAAGTCTTGCAAAGGCAAGAGGAAATAAGTGGGACTCCATCTGAACCATTATGGAAGTTGGAAACAGCTGCTAGATGGACTCGAATGGTGGAAGCTGATGCCCCATTGTCAAACAGTTCAGCCAGGTAATGAAGAATAGTGGCTATGGGGGCCGAGAACGGATCTAGCTTCTGACTATGTGACCAAATAGAGAATCTTTTCCATTTGTCCCTGTAAAGTTTCCTGGTGGATAGTTTATGAGAGGCCAAGATAATATCACGTACGGGTGAAGAGAGGGTTTCCTGCCTGGCAACTAATGGAAGTGGAGAAACCAAGCTGTCAACTTGAGAGTGGATAGATTCGAGGGAGTCTGCCCGTGTGGGTGAGATATGAGGTCCTGATGAGTGTCTAGGATCCAAGGTGGCTGTAGCAGATGAGTTTGGAGGAAGGGAAACCATGCTTGACGAGGCCAGAACGGGGCAATGAGGATCACTATGCTTCTCAACTGAACAGCTTTCCTGAGAACAAGTGGGATCAGAGGAATCGGAGGATAAGCATAAAGGAGACCCGTGGGCCAATCATGAATCAAAGCGTCTCTCTGACTCCCCGAGAGGGGGAAAGAAGGCAAAGTAGCTGCTGCATTTTGTGTTTGAGGGGGAGGCGAAAAGGTCACAGCATGGCTGGCCCCAACGGCTGAAAATTTCCGCCGCCACACTCGGGTTGAGAGACCACTCATGAGGACGGAGAATGCATCTGCTTAGCCTGTCCACAATCATGTTAGAGCTCCCCAGGATATGTGTTGCATTCAGAAAGTGGTTGGAAGCTATTGCCCACTGCCAGATTCTCATAGCTTTGCGACATAGGAGGTAGGATTTGGTCCCTCCCTGTTTGTTTATGTACCAGACCACGGACATGTTGTCCGACTGGACAGCAGTCATTCTGGATGGAAGAAGCAGATGTAAAGCTTGCAACGCCAATAGCACCACTCTTAACTCCAGGACATTGATATGCAAGTTGACCTCTACATTGGACCACGTGTCTTGGACTGACTTTCCCTGGAAGTGGCCCCTCCACCCTATCAGGGAAGCATCCATGGTCACCGTGGCTCTGGGCTGGGGAGCCTGGAAGGGGCGACACCAAAGATTTTCATTTGCACTCATCCACCAGAGGAGATCTTGTTTGCAAGTGTTGGTGATGAGAATCTGTGAGCTCAGGGGGTGAAGGTTGGGTATCCACTGGGCCTGAAGGAGCCATTGTAATAACCTCATGTGCAGTCTGGCTAGGGGAACAATAGGGATGGTATAGACCCCAGGGCCTGGAGAACTTCCCTTGCAAACACCTTTCTTTGACAGAGTATCACTTGAACCTGTGCCCTTAATCTCTGAAGCATGTGAAGAGGAAGGGATATCAGGCTTGACTGGGTATTGAATACTGCCCCTATGAATTCTATTTGTTGTGAGGTTTGAAGGTTGGATTTCTCCCAGTGTATGGCAATGCCCAGCGACTCTGCTAGAACAAGGGTGTAGCGGAGGGCCCTGACCAGTAGATGCTTGGTGGGGGTGGAGAGGAGCAAATTGCCTAGGTATGGAAACACCTGGAATCCCTGAAGTTTCAGATGAGCTATTACCACTGCAAGGCATTTCGTGAACACTCTGGGGGCCATCGAGAGACTGAAAGGCAGGACTCTGAATTGGTAGTGATTGGCTCCCAACCGGAAGCGAAGGAGGCTCCTGGAGCACTTGTCCATCTTGATATGGTAATACGCATCCCAGAGATCTAATGAGCACATCCACACACCCTCCCGCAGAAAGGGAAGGATGGATTGAATTGTGACTATGCGGAACTTGGTCTGAACTACCGATCTGTTTCGTTGGCTGAGATTCAGAATGGGTCTCCAGTCCCCTGTCTTCTTTGGCACCAAAAAGAATCTTGAGTAGAACCCTGATCCGCACTGATCTGAGGGGGAACCTGTTGGATAGCGCGTTTTTGACATTGCTTTCGTATTTCGGAAGCTGCCTCCTCCCTTTGACTGGGTGGAACATCGGGAAGGGATTTCGGAGGTCTTGGATAAGAGGGGAATGTGGTAGTCTCTGGTAATGATTTTCTACACCCACTGATCATTTGTAATAGAGAGCCAGGCAGCTTGGTACAGAGAAAAACGCACCCCGACTGCTTCCAGAGGAAAGCAATCAGGCAGAGCTTCAGGAGCGCTGATACAGACCACCCGAGAATGAATCTCTGGTGCCCTGGTTCCGGGGCCCTCCCACTGCCCCGAAAGGGGCATCTTCCATTACTGGAACCCCTCTGCCTCTGGGGGAGTCCTCACCATGTGCGCCACGGAAAGGACCTTGAGACTTCTTGTGCCACATCTTCCCACTCCTCTGATTCTTGGAGAAGGAACACTGATGTTTGGAAAAGTGTAGGCCTATGGCAGACAAGGTCTTCCTGTCTTGCTCGCACCTGGCTAATGTATCTTTGACCTTAGCACCAAACACAGCTGATGGTTCAATAGGGGCATTTAAAAAGGAAGACTTCAAGGAGTCCGAGGGGTCACAAATGCGCATCCAGGTGTGGCATTTCATGACTACCCCTGCACCAGCAGCTTTAGCCGCCCCTTCGGTTGCGTGTGACAGCAACCTCATGGATGAATTGGATATTGACTCTAGGGTGGCAAGTTGGGAAGTAACTTTATCTCATGCTCCATCCGATACTTGGCCCGCGAGGGTTCCTGAGAGTTCGGAGATAAGATCTCCCTGGAGCTTCATAAAATGTGCCAAAAAGTACAGAGACCTGACTGCAAAGGTTGCTGATGCAAAAACTCTCTTCCCTAACCTGTCCAATGCCCGGGACGCTTTGTTGGGCGGGTGGAAAGCAGGAATCTCTACCACAAGGTCCTTTTTTTGTGGCTGCCGCCACCACCATAGCGTCCACTAGCAAGCCTCAAGTCCAATGGGGCTGATCCTCTGGAGGGAAGAGTACCTTGTCTGATCTCCTGGGATGGCCTCAATGGAGCCCGGGTTCTCTCACGCCCACTGCACGATGAGCTTAACTAACACATCGGCGGGGGGGGATCAACCAAGAAGTAGAGGGCCAAGAGCAAAAGGCCTGCAGGAATACGGATTCCTCTGAGGAAGGACTGGAGGGCTTCCAGTCACCCCTCTGTTTCAAAATTTCCATGATGTCTCCAAATAAGACATCGTCAGGGGGTGACTGTGGGGATCCTTTCCCATCATTGTAGTCCAAATCTTCTGTAAGGGACTCCTCTGGGGAGTCCATGTGTTTCCTCTTACACGCCCATTTCTGAGGGGGTTCTTTGATGGGAGCATCTGAAGAAGACTCAGAAAGAGAAATACGCTGGACAGGGGTTTCCTGGGCCTTGTGCTCTCAGAGTCCTGGGGGGTAGCCTATGACAGATGTGGCTCAGAAGGAACTGGGAGAATAACCGACGTGCAAGGATTGCTAGAGGCAAGCACCCTCTCCATCACACGGAAAGCAGGCCTGCCCGAAGAAGAGTGGGAGCTCGGAACCGAAGAAGACAAAATTGGAACCAGGGTCACACCCCGTTCCACACGTCTGCCCCTGGAGATGGAGCCTCAAGCAATCTCGGGGTGGTAGTTACCTCGGATCCGAAGCCGGGACCGACAACACAGTCGGAACTGAGACTGGAATCGGAGATTCCACCCCCCAAGCATGAGATTGAGGGAGGGTGGGTTCCGACGGAACCGACACCCAAACGGGCCTCGGGTCTCAGACACTGTCATTGTCAGCATAGAGGAAGGAGGTCCTCTCAAAAACATTGGGTATATGAGCCTTGGAACCAAGAGATCCAAGGGAGGAGAGTATGTAGGGGTCGCTGGAGTAATAGACCCAAAGCCTGGAGTGGAATAGGGTCTAGGCAAATTTGAAATTCCCCTGGCGGTCAAGCAGCTGGTCAAAAAGGTGCACCACATCTAATTCTGAAAGGCTCCTGGTGGATCTTACTGATGCCCCTGAGGGGGAATCAGGCTGGTCCGGCAAATGGGTCCACAGATGAGTATCGGGTCCATGATGTATCACAGAATGGCATTGATTCCAGCTTAGAAACCGACAACAACGGAATGGTTGGAGCCGAGCACGGGCTCGGAGTTGAGGTCACAACAGGGGTGGATGTCAAGAATGGCTCCGAAGTTGTTGCCGGAACAGACATCAGAGCGGAGATGGGCGAGATCGGTGCCAAGACAGAGGCAGATAAACTGGTTGGAACCGAGGTAGTAGATGGCACCGTAGTAGTCGGTGCCGGGGTAGGCACTGATGAGGCGACCTCGGTAAGCTTCACTGGAGCCGAACTCGGAACTGATGTAGTCGGAACTGAGGAGGCAGTACGGTGTTCGGAGGAAGATTTTTGGGCCTTGTGCTTATGGCTTTTACCTTTGTCACCAGCCGGTGAAGAGGGGTCTGAGTGAGGACGTTTCTTGTCCACAGAAGGAGGGGATGAGACCTCCGACGCAGAAATAGCCTCTGAAAAAGGCGATAAAAGCAGGCCCTTCAGAATCAATTTATTTCGGCATTCATTCAGCATCCGCTGACTGAAGCTAGCACAAATATCACATGGGAGTTTCGCCAACAAATCCAGAATCCCTAAATAGCACACACACTCTTCATGATGGCCGCTATTTGGAAGTTTACCACTCCAAGAAGAGCAGTGTTTAAACCCCGTAGTTCCCTTCTTCTCAGACATAATAGCGCACACTCTCACTCAAAAGGGAAAGAGTGAGGAAAGTGAAGAAAGTAAAGAGAGAGGAAATATCAACAATGGTAATAAGATATCACAAGGGTAGAAAGTTCAAAATACCAACAATGGTATGAAAAGGATACCTGTGGGTAGAGCTGAGTATAAAAAGATATCAAAGAACAAGCAACTAACGAGAAAAAATTTCCAGAAAAACTTGTAAATATATAAGATAAATCACTTCGCTGGAGAGCACGCTGCTATATGGCTGTGCGGCAAATGAGATCTGAGGTAACTGAGTGAAGGGCATTGTGGGTAGCAGCTTAGCTCGAGAGTTTTTGGTGCACGCAAGCTTGGTATAAGGCCGACTCACATCAGTGATGAACAGGAAGAATATTAACAACTTCAGATTGATGGTTACTTGGGTTACAGAAAAAGAAGACCAGGACAGGAGGGATTCTATGCTATGCAGGTTGTTACCTGGTAGTAGGTAGATGGCAATGACGTTTATGGTTTTGGAGAATTAACATGTAGGTGAGTGATTAGAGGTTCAGCAGTTGGGATGTCTGGAGGGAACAATTTAGTTTTTCAAGATTAAGAGACACTCTAAACATAATTGCTATGCCCTCATCATGTTTGTTTAGCCTATCCTGTGTTATAATATTGTAACAATGTTTTGTTATTTCAGAGTCCTTGATATGGGCTTTAACCAGGCTTCAATTATGACTGCAATGTCTGGACAGTAAGTGGTTCAAGGTAGCATGGAATTCAGGGATTTTGTTTACAAGGCTTCAGAGATTAAAATTTGTTATGAGAAGATCAGAGTTACAGGTAATAGTTAAAGAGGTATATACAGTAGCATCTGTGAGGTTTTGAATTATGGTAGTGTTATCTGTGACTATTAAAAGAGGACCTGAAGTCCAAAATTGATGACGTACTTTTAAGGAATAAATCACTGGCAACATCTCTTTTACGTTTATATGCTTTGGCATATATTCAGAACCCCACAAGTCTTGAGTTTGAACTCCTAGGAACACTGCTCCCCACAAAAAAATCTGAAAAATCCTTCTGGACAGACTGAACTGGGGTCTGAAGGGAGGTAGGGAGGCCTGGACTCAAAGACAGCTGATCTCTCCACCACTGCAGTTCCTGTATTACAAATACTAGTACAGATACCTGGAAATCCAAGGGATGAGCAAGCTGGGTCCAACAATTCTTCAAGTACCACCAAATTTTTCTCACATGTAGTGTGGCTAGTGGTATCATGACTGATGCTATGAGGCCTAGAATTCTGAGGAGCACTCTCACTGAGGCCCCATCTGGAAGAGAGAGAATTCTAAGAAAATGCCCTGATAAGTCAGAACTTTTTTACTGTGTCTATCAAACACCCAAGGAAAACAATTCATTGAGTGAGTGAGAAGAATGACTTTGGAAATTTCAATTTGAAGCCCAGGTAGAAAGGGAGGGATGTGACCCTGTCTGAGAACTCCAAACACCTGGATACAGAATCTGTACGAATCAGCAAGTTGTCTAAATAAGGAAAAAGATGGATGCCTAGGGTTCTGTCACAGGAAACCACTGGTGGCCAGACTCTTTGTAAACACATGAAGTGCAGTAGACAGCTCAAAGGGTAATGCAGAAAATCGACGATTTAAGCCAGACACAGCAAAGCTCAAAAAGTTCCTGAAATTGTGAGCAAGAGGAATGTAAGTGTCCTTGAGATCTAGATTTACCATGATACAGTGGTCTGGAAGCAATGGTAGTACCAACTTTAAGGTGCAGTGTTTTGAATTTCCGAACTTTTGCAAAGGTGTACAGAAAGGACAAATCAAGGATGGGTTTCTAGGAGTGCTCCTTTTCTGGAACCAAAAAGATTCTGGAGTAAAATGCTTTGCTTCCATGTATCACATGCACTGTTTTTATGACTCCCTGCTTCTACCGCGTGATGAAGCACCGTCTTGTCTTGTCTTGTGGGTGTGGGGGAATTCCCCTGAAAGGGTGAGGATTTTCTATCAACTGACAAGTGTATTCTTTCCAAATTATTCTTAGAACCCATTTATCTGGGACTACTTGCAGCTAGGCTGCAGAGTTGAGAAAGAGACTGAGGAAGGAAAAATTGAAGGAAGAGTGGGAGAGTGGGGGGAATAGGGGTGCTCTGTGACTAGTCATTCCTTGCAGGGATTGATTCTTTTTTGGAAATGAACCCCTTTTGTTTGCTTTTGAAGAATTATCCTCCGGCCATCTCCTTTTGGATCCCTGACCTTTGTATGACTGGGATTTTTGTTTGTTCTTCCCTTTAAAGGCAGACGTCTTGTTTGGGGAGAACTTGGGTACATGAAACATCCCAGATATCCCATGCATTATTTTTTCTCCATCATCTCACTGTTTGAGAATCTGTGAAACAGAGAGCCTAAATACCAATCCAGAACTTAAAGATGCTTTCAAAATTCTGTTTTTTTAAATCATCAAAGAAGTTCTGATTACGTAAGCAAGTGTACAGTCTTAATACATCTAAACTCTGCTAAACTGTCCTACTACTGAAAAAAAAAAGTTTGAAATATGTTCAGAATTTTTTTTAATAGCTGACAGAAGTTAAATCAATTTACAGTACAGAAAATCCAAACACCAAAGCAAAAATGTGTAAAACAAATAAATAAAATTAAGTCTATGCACACGATCCAAACACCAAAGCAACCAATGTGCCAAACCAGTGTAATAAATTAGCTCCATGCACTTTCACGATGTTAAACTGTCATGCAATAACATTTAATAGCAATTTAAACTATATTTCTTATCATATAAAATAAAATCTCCACAGTACATTCAAATAACAAATTTGTGGTAAAATCCTGATACAATGTTAAAAATATACAGAAAGCCATGCGTATAGTAAACAGTGTATAAACAGTGAAAAAATATAAGTTCATTAGTATTTTCCTGTCAAAAGATGGAAATAAAGCATTGTTACAACAATAAAGATGTGTGGGATTCATTTGTGGTTCCGGGTGCACAAGACAGTCCCTAGTGTCTTAATAGCGTGCACACACACACACACACACACACACACACACACACACACACACACACACACACACACACACACACACACTGCACTTCAGACAGAAATATTGAATGTTTCCTCAGAAACAGTAAACACAAGCATTTGTCAAAGACAGTAGCCAAATAAACACTGGTATAAGCAGAAATTCCCACAAGAATTACTGTAAACACCGAAAGAAATAAAATATTAAGATAAATACTTTTTAAAGAAACATAAAAATAGAAAGGGAATACTAATAAAATAAGAGGAAGAGGGTTCCTAAATGGGGCTTATCTGAGAATTAAGTTGGAAAATCAGCACTGGATCCTGTGAAGAGTCAGACGTTCTTCTCTGGATGGCAAAAAAAAGACTGAACACTCACTTCCTGTGACAGCTGAAGGCTTCCCTCTCAGAATATGATCAGCCAGTCAACTGTCACAGGGAGACAGAGGGAGGGGAGGCTGAGATTTTGAAAACTGGCCAGTACTGGGTTACATTGGTGGATAATCTGAAATGCCACAAAGGCAGTGAAAATGATGAATACCCATTGTGATCAAGGCACAGGAAATTATAACATATCCAAGACATGTCCAAAACACTAAAACAGTGATGGTGCCCAAAGTTATACAGTGATATATCACTTTTAAATTCCATATCTTTGAGGCATGCATAACATGGGCAGAATCACAGGCAGAACTGAGAAATCAAGGTTGGTGGACAATTACTGGATTCCAAGTAGTACGCCACTGCTAAGACATGCCCTATATCTGCTGGAGAGTGAAAAGCCATGAGACACAATGTAGCCATACAGATAGTACACAGAAGTGAAGCGTCTGTCTAATGAATGAACAGCTTCAAAAGTGGTTAGATATGTCACTCTGCCTTACATTTTATGTAACAGTGAATTGTATAACAGTCTTTAAAGCTATGTTATGCTTTGTCATGAGACTAGAGCTTAACAGCGCTGAAATGTACTTAGCAAAACTATTAAGCACCTTTCATACATCAGAATTTAGAGCATAACTGTGGCAGTCCATGCACTACATAACTGCTTTGAACAAAAACGGTACATTTTTTGAATTTGCTCCGAGATGGAATGTTGATTAAAAACCAATTGAGTCAAATAGTATAAAAGCTCTAATTCCCAGAGCACTTAGATAAATAAACCTTTTTTTCATATTTATCTAGTAACCTGGAATACTTGCAAGAATGAAAAGAAACTAAAGAAATGCTTTTAGCACTTTGGTTAGATGTTGACAAAGACACAGCTATAGGTTCAACATTAAAAACATTGTACAAGTCTTGACATTTAGGCACCTTATAACTTTTATTTATTTACTACCTGGGATGCTGGATACTGTGCATCTTCATAGGTTCATAGGTAGCTACTAGGCTATTGGGCCTATATAAGCCTAGCCAAAAAGGTGCCTTGGCTTTCACCACCCAAGAAAATTATTTCCTGTGCCCCTGTCGAGCAGAGCCACAGAAGTGATCCCCGGAGTGAATTTCCTATCTCCCATCCAATCATCAAGATATTTCTTGAAGAGTGCTAATGAGGAGCTTTGTTTGATACAGACAGGTAGTTTGTTCCAGAGTATGGGAAGTCTCTGGGACAGGAATCTATCCCTCCAGCATGTTCTGTTTATTGTGGTGACAAGATTTAGGTCCCTAGAGCTTGTAGCTTGGAGGGACTGGGATTTCTTTAAGTGGAGCATGTCCAACAGCTCTGGGTTTGACAAATGGAAATGACTTTGGTGTGGCTTGAACCATGAATGACTACATGCAAGGCGTACACTCTAACCACTACACTACTGCACTACTGTACAAATATTACTGGCCTTTAAAATATCTTTGAAGGTTTACTACAATGGAGGAACTGTGCACTTACATCTGTCATCACTCTCTACCTTTCGTCTGGAGAAAAAGGAGTACTCATAAGGCAACCACAAAAAAATTTTTTTTTGCATAAATGCAAAATTCTGTGGAGGACAGCTTGGAAACATGAAAAACTATCATCATCATCATCAGAATCTTGATAGAAAACAGACTATCTGCTTCATACAGAAATCATTCTCTTCCCTACAGAATTCAGGGCACAGAGTTCTTTTACTTTTCTTCTTGCTCTTACAAACCCTCTCAGGCACCTGGAAAAGTGCACATTTCTGCATACTATTCAAGGAATGATGTTGGTCCACTGAAGGTAGCAGCATATGTCCCTGCTGTTTCAATGCAGTTTCTTGTATCAAACTGAAAAGCACACCGTAAATATTTTGCAGTTGAATAGAAAGCTGCAGCAAGTCAGGGACTAAATTAGAGGTAGGTATGGAAGGCCTAGTTTGTGCAAACACTCCAGGAGTGTCAGGCTCATCATGCAGTGAAACCCACCGATAACACACGATCACAGAGGTCATCAATGTGGACTGCAATTAAAGCAATTCTTGCTAATGTCTGCTCCTTTTCTAACTATTTTCTAACATTCACATTGTATATAATAAATGTACATGCTGTATTCTGTCATTTGCTCTGTACATAATGTCAATGAAAGTTTTGTACTTTATAGATTTGTCTTGTCCTCTTCCATCTGTTTCAACCTCTGGGTGTTAAGTCTGAATGAAGAGAAGCAACCTGAGCAGGAGAATACCTATGGGTCTTTAGTTGCAGGGGAAATAAAAGGGAAGGGAGTATGCCTCAACATTTCTTGGATTACCCTTCATTCAAATTTTGCTTTTCTCGCAGCGTGTTTGGTTTTCTGTTTTCGTCTCTCTCGCTATCTTCCAGCTTTTTAACTTGGGATTTGTCACTCTTCTTCTTCACCTTCTTACTTGGAGAGGGGGAAGAAGAAGACAGGACTGGGGCCAGAGAGGCAAGAAACAGCTTCTTCAGCACTAACTTGGGCCTCCTAACATTCCTCGTCAAGGTGGGTGACAGCCAAGGAAATCACATACTTATCATGGGAGTCCTGGGGTGGTAACATGCCAATAACCCAGGCATATTTACAACCAGGTGACTTATGTATAATTAACTAGGACAACGCGCAACAAGCACAAAATATAGAGAGAGGGTAAGACACACTAATCAGTGAATTCTAATACCAGTTTTATCACGGTGTAGAAGAACTCTAAGCACATTAAAGATCTGAAACCACACACTAAAATACACTACAAATGCCAATGGGTGAAAAGGACTGGGAAAAATTCACTGCTAGAGCAAACAGTATAAGATGTAAACTTGTAAAGATGTAAAAGAAATTATAAAAAATGTCGAGCACTTAACTTGAGCCATGTCTGCCACTTACAGTAACAAATGAGATCCAAGAAGAATTAGGCTCACATGATATTATGTGAAAGTAGGTGTAGGTGCACGGCTGAAGTTTTGGTATAGCTGGTACTGGATCCAATTAGAGGAGCCCACAGGTTGAGAGAGATGGAAAAGACAACATTGGCTCTATTGTTTGCCATGGACTGAGAATGAAACAGGTTCAATGGGATCAGTGTTCTACCCTGGTTAACAAATTCAAATTTAATAAAGAAAGAAAAAGATAAATGTCAAGCAGTACAAAGTCAGTCATAAGTAATTCAATGGATGCTGTGGACAGGTGTTGGAATGGAAAATAAGTTTAGGGAGCCACCAAAAAAAAAAAAAGGTTTTAGTGATAAGCATCACTTTCACAATTGTCATAACGATACCAGGAGCCTGTCCTGTGCTGCAGCAAGTCCTGTGTACCTATGTGAAAACATTCAAACAATATGGACAGCAGGGTACTTAGAAGAGGCTTCAACCAAAAAGGTGGTTACGGGGTCATTAGCTAATGACTGAGTGGTCTCTAGCAGCAACACTGTTGGTCTTCTTGATCAGTGGTGTCAGCCCCTGTGGAATACCCGAAATGCTGCTCCATAATTTTTTTTTTTTAGCAGATTCTCCAGGATTTCTAACCTTTTCTTTTTCCATTCTCTCTGACTTCAAATGTTACATTTTTATTAACATCTTTAGACAGGAGGATGCAGCAACAGATGGGAAAGAATAAAAGACAAAACGAAAACTTCAAGCTTTAAGAATTTCAGAAAACCCTTTAAGTTCATAGTCTTTCTAGTCTGCATAGTCTGCATCTTACTATTTAATTATGAACAATGTTCAGTTGTCTGAACTGTGATTATTTGCCAAAACAAGCAAACTTAAAATCATTAATGTTCCTGATGCCTATGCAAGAACCCCCATTAATGGTTTAACAAGGGACATCATCAATACCCATAAACACCAAAAAAGAAAAAAAAGTTTTTATTTAACAAGGAACTAAAATTTATAAGCCAAAAACACAGCTTCAATGGGACCGGATTGTGTCCCAGGCTGTGTCTTAAATGAACTCCAAAATGAACTAACCCCTCACCTAAACACACTGTTCAAACTCAGCCTCTCTACAGGCTAAATAGCCACAGTGTGGCGCACAGCAACAGTTATCCCGCACCACAAAGGTGGAGCCACAACGGACCCCAGGAACTGTAGCCCTATAAGCCTGACTAGCCTGGTCTGCAAGGCTATGGAGCGCATCATCATGGAACTCATTAACAGAGACATTGGGAACCTCCAAACATTGGACCCTACCCTGTTTGGCTTTGTTAAGGGCAGATCATGCCTCCTAAACCTGGTGGACTTCTTTGAGACAGTTACCAAGGCTTTAGATGAGGGAAAGGAGGTTCACACAGCCTACCTAGACCTCGCAAAGGCTATCAACACCATTCCCCATTCTGGTATTATAGACAAACTCACCAGCCGGAACATAAACCCCTACATCACAAGATGGGCTGCCAGTTGGCTCACGGATAGAACCCACATGGTGAGAGTTGCAGGCTTTAGGTCCGACTCTAAACCAGTTACAAGTGGCATCCCCAGCGTTCAGTCCTGGGACCCCTCTTGTTCGGTATATACTTCTCAGAGGTACAGGCAAGCACAGGAGGACTATGGCTGACCAAGTTCGAGGACGACTGCAAACTGGGGGCCATAACTGACTCTCCGGCTGATACAGACATCCTCCAGAAGGGTCTCACTGAGACGGATACCTGGTGTCAAAATCATGGCCTCATGATAAATGCCAAAAAGTGCAAAGTCATCCCCTTTGGAAAAAACAAAGTACTACAGAACTACCACATACATGGTAGTCCCCTAAATACAGAACATGTAATAAGGGATCTGGGTACCCAAGTAGATAATCTCTCCTTTGATAATCATATTGCCAAGGTGTTAGAAAATCCTTCTATGTGGCCCACCTAATCACAAAAGGGTTCGCATCTAGAACAATAGAGGTTATTGTGCCCCTCTAACTCATCACTCATCAGACCCATCATAGAGTACAATGCCCCATTTGGGATGTACCTTACAAGACAACTGCAACAGCTGGAAAGACCACAGAAGTACCTCACCAAGAGGATTACTGGCCTCAAACAGATGCCCTATGCAGCCCTACTGAGCTGTACTCAGTTGCATGCCACTTACTCAGAGGTGATCTTTGCCTGACATACAAGTCCATGTCCAACCCAAACAAATCCCCGAGAGCCACATGATCTAGGGAACTAAACCTCACCACAACGATAAATAGGACATGCTGGAGGGATAGATTCCTGTCCCAGACACTCCCCATGCTTTGGAACAGGATTCCAATCTACATTAGGCAGAGCCCCTCACTAACTCTTCAAGAGAAACCTTGACGAGTGGATGGGAAACAGAAAATTCACCCTGGGGATCACTGTAGTGGCACTGCTGGACAGAGGCATAGGGAACTAATGGCTCTGCTGGACAGAGGCACAGGGAACTAATCTAAGGGGGCGACAAAAGCCAACACATTCTGGCTAGGCTTACAGATGCCCTTGGGCAGATAGCCTAGTACTTACCTATGAACCTATAATAAAAGTCATTACATTTATAACTACCAAATACTGGTTAGGCTTGAGAAATGACCGATGAGCTACCAAAGTAGTATGAAATGCCCACCGTATTTGGTTAGTAAACAATTCAGTAACAGCACTAGGTGGAATCCCTTTTATATTTGGGTCCTTTCTAAAAGACAAATTCTGAGACAACCCTCACAGGTCTATCTTACAAGGAAAAAAGTTCAGGTCTGTTTGAGGGTCTGAATTATGCCTGAAGGCTAATTCCATGCAGAACTATAATTCTTGCAACAATGACCTTTAGAAATAATTCTGATTCCTAGGGATGAGGCTTTGGAAAAAATAAAAAAAATGCTTTACCTGACAACATAAAACGACAAATCACAAGTCTTCAAACGGTAGAGTGCTTGTCAGTAGGTCATTATTTGCCACTCACTCTGGTTACAGACATGCAGGGAAGTAAATAATTCTCTACTATACCAGGCCACCAAAAAACTGTCTACCATATGGACTTCAGAGAGCCAGCAAGACTACAGTAACACATATTCACATCAATTATCTGATTAACATTTTAACCTTACAAGTGAGCAGTATGCTTAGATTGGTTGTAAGGTTATCTTCCCAAGCATCCCACAAACACACAAGATATCACAAGACAAGAACATAAACGGCAAACAGGATAATGTTAAGAAAGGAAATAATATAGAGGAGAAAGTACAGATGCACAAGTCCTATTTATCTGTAACAGTAGATGTTCAAATTTCTTACTGCCTTAGTGACAATTTGAATTACCTGCCAAGGTAACCTAAAACTGGTCAGCTTTCAGTTCTATTCCTGTGACAGCTAATTGGTTGAGCAGATTCTGAGAGGGAATCTTTCAGCTGTCACAGGAAATGAGCGTTCAGGCTTTTTTTACTTCCACAACGATGAAGAAGAAAGTACGTGAAGCCAGATTCATCTAGCAAGAATAAATGCGCAACCAATCACACCACCATAGAAAAATCAAATCCATCAACAACCAAATGAAAGAGGTTGAAACCCACTTTGACTATGTACAGTCTGGAAGATGACTGGTAGGTGCTGCCACTGAGGCAATGAAGAACTTGAACATCTATTGTTGCAAGTAAACAGGACTTCAGCAACTGTCCTATGTTCATTATTCCCACTGCCTCAATGGCATTTTGGGTAGAGTCCCAAAGTTTACCCTACCTGGCAGGTGGAAGGGTAAGGATCTTGGAAGCCCCTAGAGAACAGTCCTAGCAAAGCCTGCTCTGGATCTTGAAAAGGAATTGTTTGCAGTGCTATGTGAAGGTATTGGCAGAGGGCCATGTTACTGCTTCTAGAGTTCGCCCCTTTCAAATATGTCATTGAAGAGGTTAAGGGCCTATTTGAGTGAGCATTGACCTTGTCTGGAAGAGATTTCCTATGGTGGGACTGGGAGTAATAAAAAACAGCAAACACTCATCATGCAACAGTTTGCTTAGATACAGATTGACTTTCCTTAGGCACTACAGAGGAGACGTTCAGCATTCCTAAAGGGATTTACAACGGCAAGGTAGTACTTGAGCTACCTGTGCGCATCCAAGGTATGTAGAATCTGTACTGTCTTGTTTTCAAGATCAGGATAAAACACTAAGAGACTGAAAGCTTTATTCAAGATAAATTCAGAAAAGACTTTAGGTATGAATAATGGATCAGTGTGTAATACAACCCTGTCCTTGTGAAAAATCCAGGTTCAAAAGGAGGCAAGGTAAATTTTTCAAGAAAAAAATTGAAATTCCAAGGATAAGGAATTTGTTTTTGAGGGGGGTCTCACATGCAACGCTCCTTTCATAAACTGTTTGACCACAAAAATAGCTGAAAGAGGGGAATCCATGGGCAGAGACCTGAGATGGGCGCAAGATGCACTTTGACAGAAGCATATGAAAAACCATCCCCAAGCAGCTCACACAAATATTTCAAAACGAGGGGAAGGTTCAAAACCCTTTTTGCCACTTTTGTTACTGGCTAGAGAATGCCTAGAAAATCTCCTCGGCTTGTAAACATAAGATTTTGTAGTTGCAGGTTTTCTTGTCTCCTTAAATAACTGCTGCACATCCTCATGGAACAAGTGCCTAAAGACAGCAGAACAGAATCATCCAGGCTGCCAGTTGCAGTTGCTATAAGTTGGAGTGTGTCATTCACCCCAATGCTGTGTGAACAGATCCAGTCTTTGAGGAAACTTGTAGTAATTGCTCTTGGCCAATTCCATTAAAAGGGAGAACCAACTATGCTTGGGCCAAATGGGGATTACCACAGTGACCTTTGGTAATTCTTTCTGAATCTTTAAAGTATCTTGGGAATCATAGGAAAGGGTGGAAATGCATATAACAACATTCACAACCATGAGAATGACAGAGCATCTGTCTTCCAAGCATGGCTGCAAAGATGTCTTGAACAGATTTTTTTCAGTTGTCTGTTTTGAAAGGAAGCAAACAGATCTACTTGAGGTGTTTCCCACATCTGTATCAAGTCCTGGAAGACCTCTATATGGCGTTTCCACTTATGAAGATCTGTCCATGATCTGTTTAATCTGTCTGCCACTGCTTGGTTCTCATACAATGCATGAGGCCTGAATAGTCAGAATGCTGTAGATCCAACTCCTAGGCCATCTCTGCAAACCAACAAAGAGGGTGTGACCTTGTGCCCCCTTGTTTGCTGAGGTACTACATCATAGTAATGCTGTGTGTGAGAATTAGAAGAGGACCTGAAGTCCATAAGTGGTGAAGAACTTTTAAGACATGATTCAGTGCCAACACATCTTATACACTTACGTGCCTTGGCATGTCCAGAGGACCCCACAAGTCTTGCACTTGAACTCCCATGGACTCTACTCCCCACACAAAATATATGGAGTTCACCTGGATAGACTGGACTGGGGTCTGAAGACAAAGGGAGTCTTGGATTCAGAGACAGTTGGGTACCTCCAACACTGCAATTCTTGTTTCTCAAATTGTACCTGAGAATCCATGGGAAGAAGGTGCTTGTTCCAATAATTCTTAAAGTACTACTAATTTTTTCTCATGTGTAGTCTGTCTAGTGGTGTCAACAAGATTACTGATACCATGAAGTTTAGAATTTTAAGGAACTCTCTTGCTTAGGCCCCTTCTATAAGGCAGAAATCCAAGAAAATGCCTTGATCGTCAGAGCTTTGACTTCTTGGTAGGAAGTCCATTTTTCACTTTTCTAACAAAAACCCAAGGAAAACAATTTGTTAACTGGGTATGAGGAAGGACTTTTGAAGGTTCAGTTTTAAAGCCCACGTAGAAAAGGAGGGATGCAACTCCAAAAACCTGGATACAGAATCTGTACAAATGAGCAAATCTAAATAAGGAAAAATGTGGATACCCAGGGATCTAAATTATGTAACCACTGGGCCAGACCATTTGTAAACACATAAGGTGATGTAGATAGATGAAACGATACTGAGAAAACTGATAATTTAATCCATACTCAGCAAATTTTTAAAAAATCCTGAAATTGGGAGCAATAGGAACATGAGAAGCATCCCCGAGATCTAGAGTCACCATGAAACGGTGGTCTGGAAGCAATGCTAGACCTGACTATAAAGTGAGCATTTTGAATTTTGTAACATTTACAAAGGTGTTTAGAAAGGACAAATCCAGAACAGGTCTCCAGGAGTATTTCTATTTTAGTAACAAAAAGATTCTGAAGTGAAATCTTTTGCCTTTGTGTATCGCAGTCATTGGTCCTATGACCCTTGCCTGTAGCATGAGATGGAACACTGGAGGAAACAGCTCTGTTTGGTCTGGTGGGTGTGAGGGAATTCCCCTGAAAGGGGGGAGAATTTTCAATCCACTGCTACATGCATCCTCACTGAAATATTCTCAGAATCCATTTTCCTGAAACTATTTGTGGAGAGGTTGCAGGGTTGAGAGAGACCCTGAGGGAAGAGGAAGAGAGGCAGGAGGGGAGGTAGGAGTACTAATTGATTCAGCAGTCATTCTTTTGCAGGGTGATGATTCCTTTTTGGAAAGGAATCCGCTTGTTTGGTTTTAAACAATTATCCTCCTGCCATTTCCTTTTGGATCCCTGACTTCTGTATGCCTGGGAATTTTGTTAGCACTCCCTTGAAGAACATCATCTTGTTTGGGGAGAACCTGGGCAAATGAACAACTCCAGATACCCCATGCATTAATTTGCCTCTATCATTCCACTGTTTGGGCCCTCTGTCACACAGATTCTCAAACACCAATTCAAAACTTAAAGGTGCATTCACAATTTCAGCTTTTAAATAACCAAAGAAGTTCTAATTATGCAACCAAGTATACTCATCTTAGTACAACAGAGGAAGAAACATTTCTCCAGACTGCACCTGCACATTCAAGCACATCTCTCAAAGCAAATTTCAAAACTTGAATCAAATTAGAAAATGTCATTAATATAAGACTTTTGCTTTTTAAGTAAGGATGTAGCAAAATCATCCAAACTGTAAAATACATTTCCACATGATAACTTGGCATTTTAAAGGCTAGATTACTAGAAAGGGACAACCTTCTGCTCTGAAGATCTAACCCTTTTCGCTCTATCAGGAGTAGTTGGACTTGATTAAGCCAAGTTTTTTTTATTTTAGCGGGCAAGTTGTGGATACTGCAGCTGGGTCAGCAGTCTAGTGCGAAAACAGACCTCTCGTATGCAAGGAGGCCATGTACTTTTTCAGTGCCTTTTTAGACTGCTGAACAGATAATGGTGTCCTGCAGGCAGCTTTATAAACATCTTTCAAGGCTGGTAAGGGGGGAGGATAACCACAGAATTGGGCATCCCATACTCTATATAAGGTCATACATCCTGACTAGTGTTGGGGTAGTTCTTGAATGCTCAGAAGCAAAGGCATCACTAAATCGAGAAATCACATAATGAAAAGCAACATTCGCTTGGACTTAAGCTCAGAGTGACAGGACTCTGTGTCAACTAGGAAACAGCCAATGACCTGCTGAGATTCCTCTCCTTCTCTAAAACAACAGAAAGGTCTCTAGCCAAACTAACACTAGAGCCATGTATGGGAGCACAACCAGAATTAGCTGTCTACAGGATACTGTTTGTGAAGGAAACTACATCATCTTTATAAACAGCTGTAATCTGATTACTGGTTGTATGATGAAGCTTCCGTTCCTTTTTCTTGTGAACTTCACTACAAGATAAAATATATGGGGACAAAAATATTGTCTGGTAAGAAGTTTTTCCCCCCCCTTAAAGGGGCCCCCCCAAAACCC